>NC_057850.1:53468154-53545654 GCF_015237465.2 Chelonia mydas
TCATCCTCTTGCCCTCAATATACTCACAATGCTGCTGGCTACCTCACCCATCCACCTATTTTATTTTCCCATTATATTCTTTGGAATTTAGTTGAAATGTACAAAAATCAACTAAACATCTGAGAACACTGCAGCAGAAAATAGGAATAATGGGTTTGTTACAGGGAAGTGTGGATTGAGAGTACCTAAAACTCAGTACAGGAGACCTGATGAATTTCATTCTCCCATATGTGACATTAAGGAAACAGACTGGACAATTCACTAATTATAAAGAAACGTTTTAGCTCTGCTACCTGTCTCTTTTAAGTGGCTGTTTTAAGTGGTTTTATAGCAAACTTGAGGTCTCTCTCAGAGGAATCTGAGACAAACAAGATGAATGAAGAAGATAACAAGGGTTCAAAGAAGAATAGAGAACATGATTTAGGGCCCCAGTCATGAGAAAAATAAGTGCTGCTGAATCATATTTCTCTCTCGATAAGACTTCAGGAACGACTGAAGTGCACATTACCCAGTGATATGCACATTCTTGAAAAAAGCATGCTGTGAATCTTAAAGACAGCCTTAGTCTTAAGTGATGAGCTCAGACTCTAATGAGCATGACTTGAAGATCCAGTATTCATTGTAGAAGCATGTTGAAGCACGAGTGTTCTGATAGGGGAAAAACACAAATTAAGAAGAATACAGAATATTAAGTTTGTTAGCAGAGGATGAAAAACTATAAGTGAGACTTCTAAGCTAAAAGCTCTTCCATATGCAGCATATTGTAAAATAGGAGTGAGGCTGAAGAGTGAAAATAAGCCAGACTTGAAGTATATCCTAGGAAGTGGAACCCCCTGAAAATGACCATATATACACTGAACAATCATAATAATAATGCTGAAAAATTATACAGCATTTGATGTCTCTAAGGTGGTGTATTTAATTTAACAGATCAATCATAAGACGGTATTTCTCATTTGAAGAAGTTCATCCTACGGGGAGAGGTTTTCTGGGAATAATATCATAGAACCAGACAATCTTTCTGACCTGAGAAAATAACTGTGCCCAGATACACATGAATATGTCTAAATTTGCTTGGTGCATCTATCCAGAAAGGGAGTTAATATATTCTTCCAAGTGAAGAAATGTTTGCCAGTAAAGGTGCAGTTACACCACTGTGTTTAATGAAATTATTAGGACCAATTTCAAGTAGTTTAGGCTCAAAATTTAGATTTTCCATCATTTAGGAAAATATTATTTTTCCCTGCCTGATGGTACAGGAAATGTTGCATGTTTAAAAATTTATTTAAAACCATTTTGAGAGAAGTTAATAATTTCCATGCAGTGTTGAAACCCAAACAAAAGAGTGTTGGGCACAAGAACCTGAAAATGAAATTGATTATAAGCCAAGTGAAGCTGATCAAGTTAGTTTCACTTTCTAGAATAAGTAAAATGAAAAATGTGAAATACAAATGAAGACAAAAGGAAAATTCCATTTTAATTATTACAGTTTCACTAATGCGGTGTCTTAGTAATAACAGCAATGACATTCTATAAAAATGTGCATTTTTTTATGTTGACATTGTCCCTTTAAGATCACAAAGCAGACTGGCCTCTGCTGCTGAAAACATGTGTCAACCCTGTAAACATTTATGCATGTGAGCAGCTATTCACATAAGCCTTCCCATTAAATCAATGGGATGGCTTGTGTGTATGTGTTAGCAGGTCAGGACCAGGAAGAGGAAATGACACACAAGCAAAAAATAATAAAATCTGAAATTCAGAGCATGTACAATAATTAAGGAACAGGTTGGTAACCCCCCTGGGAGCAGACTTCAGGAAATCCCTCACACAGTTAGTAAGGCAGAAATGGTATTCTGCTGGCTGCAAATGCAGAAAAAGTTAGAAGATTACAGCCAGTGAAGAGTCTGCTCAAAGGCAGACTCCAAGAAGGTTATGCTTAAACTTTTCCCAGCATCAAATATGGATGTATACTGTCACCCAAAGCATAGCAGAGGAGATGTTAAAAGTGGGTTAATTAGGTGTGGAGAATAGTTGTGTTGAACACATATTAGAGAACTTTTAAGGATAATGAGTTCTTTTCAGTAATGAATGATTAAACTAATCTATTTTTATTTTCACTTCGACTACTACTCTATTATGTACCATTAGGGAATGAAGATTTATGTATGCACGTATTTACTGGGCAACAAAAAAGGGATGCAGGGGCACCTTAACATATGGTTGAAGAAAAACTTAATGACAAAACTCTACTAGCCAATTTACACTGTAGGGTTAGACCATAATGAACCGATTAACCTAAAAAGATGTGAGATGAGAGGGGCTGAGAATCCATCTCAATTGGTGATTCACTGAATATGCTACTGTATTAATGATTTAAATTTATCTCAAATAAAAGATGTTGTGTGGAAATTAGACAATCTGATAATTCAACAATCATAGACCAGCTGGTCTGTACTACCAAACATTTCATCTGTGCATTAATAAGAGAATAATTTAGAGAGAGATGTGAGTTTTCTGGGGCTTGCTATACCTGAAGATGAGGTTGCCTAAGGCCATTTAGCTAAGTTATGTAGACAAATTATATTTATCCCTAATTTCTATAAACAAAGATTAGCCACTTTTGGACATATACATTATATACAATTAAGAGGAGACTAAATGAATATATTGCAGTATTTCAAAACTACTTCCTATTTGTTTTATATGCACTCTGTATGCCAATAACTGACAAAAACAGAAGGGCACTCAGCCAGAGAATCCATTGTGGAAGGAGAGCCCTTCTGACCCAGTGAATAGAAAAACAAGATGCTTTGACCACCACTTAGGGAAGCAATGACATGGTCATCATCAATCAAAACAGAACTGTGTAGAACAGGAGCTACTGCTACAGCTCTAGTCTGACTGACCATATTGGTGATTGAATCAGTAGCCCTCCTGGCAAAGTAAGTTGTTTACATAAATCAAAATTTAACAACCTAAGGCAACACAAATGGAGCCACTTACATGAAGGGGCCTTCCCCCTCCACTCACTAATTTTGATGTGTAATTACTTGATTTACCTGTACAATCAGGTAGGTAGAAACTAAATATTAGGGTTCGCATCCGCAATGGTGAACCTACAGTGAACTCTGCCCACAACACTGGAAACCATTTAAAAAAAAAAAAAAAGCAGATGCCTTCTGTCAGGGTTCAACGAATTTTTGATACAGGAAGCCTAGTTCCGTAACCTCCGTGAAACTATCTGCACGAGCAAGCGCTTCTCAGTAAGAATAATGGAAGCAAAATGATGTGTCGCGTCAACTGCAGCACTCTGTCTAAATCACAGCAGATGTTCGGTTACATACACCGGCCTGAATGGAATGATGAGCGTGCGCAGCGCCCATACAAACCACAGGGGGCTGCAGATGCTCCAAACCTCTCAGGATCTGGGCCTCAATGAAATAGTCCATAAGAACTACCTCCAGCGGGAAAGTCCTCCTCTTAACCCGCCAACTACTTTAAAATATTCTGAAGGTTTCCAGTAAAAATCTGTTTTACATTCAGTTAAACACCTTCTGAACTAGGCAACAGATTCTGAGGAGTCCATTGGGTGGTTGCGTAAGGCAGGTTTTGGTGCAAATTCTACTCTGTGTTTCATAGGCTGTTACGTTCAGTTTCATTTTTGCAAGCCATTAAATATAGAATGTTAATCTACACTTTGTGTAAAGAAATCTCAACTCAAAATAACCAGAACAATAATATTAGATAAAACGTTATGGCAGGCAAGGCTGCCTAAGGGCTCGTCTACACAATGCATTAGTCTGCACTAGTGGAGTGGGCACTCGTGTGTTGTGCACCATCTGGCCCAGGTGGATCCTGCCAGTGTGTACGAAAAGTTTCCTAGTGCACGTTAACGAAGTCCCGTTTCAAACAGTACTACATTAACGTGCACTAGGGAACTTTTAGCGCATGCCAGCGGGGTCCACATGGGGCAGTTATTGCACAACACACTAGAGTGCACTATACAGGTAGTTACACAATTTAATAAAAAGTACTTCTGGAAGTTGGATTTCAATTTAATTCAACTGAATTTCAGTTTTGGGAGAACCAGTAATATTACCAATTACCTACTGAAACAATCCAATAATGGGCTGAGTGTAGCCAATAGCAGTACTTTGATGCTCACAGAGAAGTGATAGGAATAGGATATCAATGCACAGTATGCTGTTCTTCACAGGTGGTCGATAACTACACAATGTCGTTAAAATTAATCAAATAAGTAATTCATCCCCTTACTGACTTACTGTTTGAACTTTGTGGAAATCCAGGCAAGGAGGATGGACCATTCATTCCAGGCAGAAGAACAGGAGGAAGGCCAGGGAGTCCTGGGTAAGCTGCTGGCAAACTGATACCATGAAGTGAACTGCTGTCCATCATGCCGGGCTGCTGTACTGTTAAGCCTAGCACATCTGTAGCCTTCTTTATACGATCCAATTCCTGCTGTGCCATCAGCTGTCTAACAGTTGTGGGAGCTAAATAATCTTTCTCCCGATCTAGCTGACTTCCTACAGTTTCTCTCACTTTTGAAATATGTTGTTTGGAAAAGATATGGTCTCTTATAGATAAACGTGCAGAATACTTCACCCCACATAGAGAACATTCTGGCTTTGTCCCATCAGTTCCACTCTGATTTATCATGAATGGCTTCCCTATGTTAATTTTGAATTTCTTTTCTTTTGCCCGGGCATTCTGGAACCAAACCTGGACCACCCGTTTGGGCAGACCAATCTCATTCCCTAGCATTTCACATTCTTGCATGGTTGGAGTCCGATAGTCACTAAAGCAAGCCTTGAGGACTTTAAGCTGGAGGTTACTCATTTGTGTTCGAAAACGTTTGTGACCTGGTCGATCACTATTTTTGGATTTAAAGGGGTTGTTAGCTCCAAATGGGTTGGGCGAACTTGGATCCGCAATGCTTGATGTTTCACTGCGATCGGCATTATCATCGGCATCATCAGTAATGTAAAAACTTTGGTCATGATCACCATCTTTGTCACTGAAATGTATCGATGGGCTAGTTAGGGAGAAGAGAAACTTTTCATCACAATTCTCAATTGTAGGTGTGGTTGCTGTTTTTGAAAAAGAATCATTCACAAGTGTTTTTGGCTCTTTGGGAGATGATACAGGTTTCACATCCCCTGAACTACAAGTCATGTTTTCCATTTCATTGTTTCCCTCATCTCCTGTTGTGGCATCACTAATCGCTGTATTAATTGATGAAGTCTCATCAAAGTCAGTCTTATTTTGATCATACCCAGAGTCAGCAGGAGGGGCATTCAGATTTTCTATATCCTCACTGCACTCCGCTTTGAAAGAAGAAGGGCTTAAAAGATTCTTTGGGGACATCTCTGCAGTTTTACTAACAGGGGTTGACACTGTGGAGGCTAATTCATTTTCACTTGATAGATCAATCTTTGTTAACGACAGTGACGGATAATCAAAAAAAATATATTTTTGTGGGCTTTCTCCTCCATCTTCAGTTGATATTAATGGACTTGGAGGCAAACTATAACCTGCCTGTTTTCCTTCATTCCAGTGCCGAGAGCGAATGTGACTTTCCAAAGCTGACTTTGCTTTAAACAGTGCTCGACAAAAAGGACATCTTTTATGTGACTGGGCTGGACCTACTGCACGGAACTGTCCTTTTCTTTCTCGGGCTCGTGTGTTCTGAAACCAGACTTGTACTACTCTCTTTTTAAGTCCCACTTCACGTGCAATATGATCTAGCATCTTTCTGGTGGGATTAGAATCTAATAGGTATTTTTCATAAAGTATTTCCAGCTGCTCTGGAGTAATGGTAGTTCTCAAGCGCTTATCACGATGTTGGTCTTCCCCACTGTTTCCGCCCTCCTTTTCACTACAATTATTATCTTCTTTATCATCCAGTTTTCGTTTAAGTGAGCCAGAAACTGTAGCAGGGTGGGATGTGTGTGATGAGCTCGTCTGCTGGGGCATCTGAGCAAGAGAACTATTAAGCAATTGTCCAGTCATCAGAGGATTATTGGGGTCAAATATCATATAGGGCATATCCATGGGTCTTTCTAAAAACTGAGAGTGAAGAAATTGGTTTTGGGCTGCTAGGAAATGCATGTGCTGGTGCTCTTGCCAAAGTTCTAGAGTTGGAAAGGCAACTGTACACTGGTCACATTGGTATTGTAATAACTGAGGAGGTAGACTGTTCTGTAGAGAAGTCATTGAAATTGATATAGGACTAGAAGGAACCGGTGTGGTTTGTGACGCAGAAGGAGGTCGTCCCACCATCTGTGGTTGTTTTTGCTGTTGTGACTGAGAGACTGATGGCTGTGGATCAGAGGAAGTTATTGGTGCAGATTGTACAGGTTTGGTGCCTTGTGAGGTGGTATCAATTTGCTTAAGGGTGATGTCATTTTGCTTTGGCTTTTCTGTTGCCTCAGGTTTAGGAGAACTCTTCTCAGGCTCTGGTTTGGGTGATGGCAATAAAGGAGTACTGGAACCGGAACCAGAGCTTGCTGCTGTCACAGTTGTATTTTTTGATGAGTCTGTTTGGCCAGAAACTGTGAAACTTTTATATAGCATTTGATCTGTGGCATCCATGGAATCTTCTGTTTGGCTTTCATCTTGAGCATCATCATCTTCATCTTTGTAACACTGTTTTTTCTGGTGTGTAATTAAATCAAAAATTCTGGGAAAAACGACATTGCATTTTTTACATTGATATTGCATGTTGCTAGTTCGAATATAGCGCTCATTAGTGAGTTCCCTTTTTTCATTATCTTTAGTTTCTGCTTGATTTTCATAACTTTTGCGAGCTTTCTGTCGTGCATTTTGGAACCATACAACAATAACTCGAGTAGGTAGGTTAAGTACAGTTGAAAGTTGTTCAATTTCATCATCCTTTGGATAAGCATTTGTGTCAAAAAAATCTTGTAAGACCCTAAGCTGGTAGTCAGTAAACCTAGTTCTAGATGATCTCTTGCTAAAAGATGCATCAGATTTGTAATGCTCTAAGGAAGTGGGTTGAGGATCAATTCTGATATCTTCCAATACAGTTATGGGAGGATTACTAAAGTTGTATGGGGAATCTTTATTTCTTTGTCGTTCCTTAAAAAGTGTATTACGAAACCAGTGTTTGATAACTTTTTGGGAAAGGCCAGATTTCTCAGCCATTTCTTGAATCTGTTCTTCACTTGGAGAATTGTTAATATCAAAATAAGCCCGCAAGATTTTTAACTGATCATCTGTGATTCTTGTACGTGGACGCTTGAACTGAGAATGTCGTAGGAAGTTGGGATCTAATCCTAGCTGCTGCTGACAAAGCTGAGTAAGATCTGCGGACAAAGTATCCATTGGTGGTAGTTGGAGGGCAAGCTGAGGAGGCAACGCAGGATGTTGCACTGGCTGCATCATAATTGGAGGGAAAAGCGGAAGATCTAATGAAACAGGCAGCTGGACCTGAGGTGGAGCCGAAGGTGGTGGCGGAGGGGGCGGTGGGGGCGGCGGAGGTGGAGGCGGCGGTGGCGGGGTGGGTGGAGGAGCTTGCAAAGGAGTGGGAGTTGTATTTTGAATTTTTCCACAGCTGGCCGAAGAAGGCTGTGAAGGAGTTGAAGGCAGGGAAGGGGGAGGAGGCGGGGGAGGAGGCGGGGGAGGTGGGGTTTCTGGAGAGGGTGGTGAAATTGGGTAAAGTTTGTCATAAGCCTCCCTGTATTGACGGGCAAATTTCTCTAGTGCTCCATAAGGAAAAAACTGACCATGCACATGCTCTTGATGACTCTTCAAAATAAGAATGTTAGAAAATAGTTTGCTACATGCTCCACATTCCAGTTTGTCAGTGTTTTCACCTTCACTGGTCTTACTTTTTTTCTGTACTTTTTGTCTGTTTTCATTATACTGAATAACTAGCTCAAAGCCAAAATTCTCCAGCAAAGCTTTGGCTGCGTTTCCTCTAGCCCCAGAAGCTATTCTAGGTGGTGGAATGGTCGGTTCTGAGGACTTCTGCTTCTTCATATCTTTGTTCTCCTTTAGTCCTTCGCTTTCATTTGTCAATTCTTGCTTTGGCTTTTCTTGTTTCTCAGAAATCTCTTCTGATTCTTTATATGATGGCATATCCTTTATCAGCTGGCAGTCTGCACTTACTAGACTATTTTGCTCCTGTTTCATTAGTTTGCTACTTTGCTGCTGCTGTTTTTGTGACTGAATTTGGGGTTGTGTTGATTGATACTGTTGTGCTTGTTGCTGTAAGATTTGTAGTTGTGTTTGTCCAACATGGTGTTGGGTCTGTATCTGCTGCTTTAAATCTTCTAGCACTGATCCTGTCATCCCTGCCATTCCAGGCATACCAAATGTGGCAGAACCAGGCAAACACAGGTCTGGGCTCAGGCTAAATTCTGTCCCAGGTATGTAGAATGGAAAAAGGAACTGAGGCTGTTGAAATTGCAGCAGTGCTTCTGGTGTCATGGGAAAGTGAGGCAAAAATGCAGGGTTTAGAAACTGGGGCTGAAAGAACGCAGCTTGCTGTTGCAGTTCATGTTGTAATTGCATTTGAAGTTGTGCTGGTGACTGGGATGGATGATGTGTAGGCTGAGCAGAAATTAATTCAGAAGCTTGCTTTTTATTTAATTCTTTGGCATCTAAGTGGGTATCTTTGCTGTTAACTGCTGGTAAGCTCATAGAATCTAGCATCCCTTGGCTAGGGCTATTAACATTCCCTGCTACACTATTTCCACTAGTTATATTACCACTTGGTTCTAATTTTGCAGCCCTTGCCTTAGTCTGATGAAGCACAGATCTCATATGGATTTCCAATGTAGAACTTTGGCTATATGCAACATTACAAATGCTGCATTTGTAGGGTTTGTTATCAGTGCTGCTGTTGCTTTCTTGAGGGACAGGACTTGATGCTTCCTGCAAAACCTTTTTGAGTTTATGTAAATGAGACACTGAATTATAATGGACCAAGAGAATGTTCTTTTGAGTGAAAGATTCTTTACACACTGTACATTTATATGGGCGAGATGGATCTAGAAATTTCTCCATAGTAAAATTTGGCCCTTTTCTAAAAGGTAAGGTCCGCTTTGGTTCTGAGCCTATATCATCTGGAATAGAGCTACTATCACTTCCTACAGGACTTGCTTTACCTTCCTGGTCCATCTCATATTCTCGTTCTATTTCCTGTTCTAGTGCATGATCATCTTGTGCCATACTTTCACTTTCTGCCCAGAGTTCACCATTTACAGGTAAAGATGCATACAGCTGCTGAATTTCAGCTTCGTTGAGTTCAGGGTGGCCTGCTTCCAAGTGTTTTTTTAAAGCCTGGAATGTACGGAAGCTACGTTGACAAAGGCTACACATGGTAGCAGCCCGAATAGCATGATACTGGGAATGTATCTGAAGCTTCTGCATAGTCTTAAAAGCCAAGCTACAATGGTTACAACGATATTTATAGACATGGCGATCAGAAACAGATAGTTGCTGCTTCTTCTGCTGTTCATTCAATTGATCTGGCAGTGATTCGGTGATCTTTGTATCCTTACTGCTGCTCTTATTCCATTCTGGCATTTCAGTACATTCCTTAGGAGGCTTCTGTTCCTCAGTCTTAATTTCCATTCCAGTTTTTGCTTCATCAAGCCCAGGAGTATTTTTCTCATCCATCAGACTGTCACCTGGTTAAGGAAGACAAAGAAATATCTTTTAGACATGTAACATTTGAGCATGGGCAATATTATTTATCTTATCGCCCTCAGTGCCTAGGGACCAACCAAAAATGGTCCCCGACTGTGCAAGGTACAAACATAGACAGTCCCTGCTCCAAATTGCTAACAAACAAATGAGAGAGACAGATAAAGAGTAGGGAAAAGGGGCAAACGTACAAGCAGAGTGATCAGTGATGGTGACCAACAGAATGTTAGTGCCACAATATTTTTTGTTAATTCTTAGGGTGGGGTTCAGTTAGTTAAACATAGAGATGAAGGAGGGAAGGAGAAAGCAGATAGAAGGGATGCTGAGGGGGACAGGGCACGGAGAGAAGAAGGTATTAAGGGTGGGGGCTGAGGTGAAAAGACTGAACAGGGGCTTGGAGCAGACAGCTTATTAGCACAGGGGAGAGTGTGTCTGGAGTGAAAATTGAAATATGGGCTGGATCCTAAGGACCCATTCATCTGACATTCCTATTGGCTCTAGTGAGAATTACAGATAGCTCATTATCTTTTAGATCATGTCCTATACAGCAAGGGGCTTATTTTCAAAATGCCCACATACAGCTGCATGCCTAATTTCTACATTCAAATGACCACACGTGTATACTAGCTCAAGTCAAGTATTTGTACAATGACATGGACAACATGCATCCAGTTAGATATGTGCCTATGCAAAGAGCCAAGTTCATTGCTAAGTTGTGGCATTTACAAAGGCCCATCTTTGAAAATCATGCCCTAGATCAGTGGTTCTCAAAGCTGGTCCGCCGCTTGTTCAGGGAAAGCCCCTGGCACGCCGGACTGGTTTGTTTACCTGCTGCGTCCGCAGGTTTGGCCGATTGCGGCTCCCACTGTCCGCGGTTCACCGCTCCAGGCCAATGGGGGCTGCGGGAAGGGCGGCCAGCACGTCCCTTGGCCCGCGCCGCTTCATGCAGCCCCCATTGGCCTGGAGCGGCGAACCGCAGCCACTGGGAGTTGCGATTGGCCGAACCTGTGGACGCGGCAGGTAAACAAACCAGTCCGGCGCACCAGGGGCTTTCCCTGAACAAGAGGCGGAGCGGCTTTGGGAACCACTGCCCTAGATGACATCTTACTATTTTTCTCCTGTTACCTCTTGTTAATGTTTGTAACCAAAAAAAGTAGTACTGCACCAAGGAAGAATCAAGTGGTTTGCTCCAAGAATCACTCATTTAGATTCTCCATGTCTGGTGTTTCGTTTGCATACCTGAATATTTCCCAGATCCTTCTGCTGTAATGGTAGCAGGTGTGTCACGCTCGGATTTCTCTGAAGGAACTGCAGGCAATAGCATACTATTGGGCATCATCATATCTGGTACAGGAACCTTTAAAAAAGCAAGGAGACAGTATTACATTCAAAGAAGAAAACACACTGTTTATCAGTGCATCACACATGGTTCAAAGCTTGTCACACAGCAAAATCCAAGGGCTTGATTCAGTCCTGGATTACAGGCCTGTGACCTTGGGCAAGTAACAGTCCCTCCATGCCTCCGTTTCCCACCTGTAAAATGGGATTACAGACCTAACCCCATACATTAAAGACTGTGAGGTGCTCTGACACTATGGGACTAAGGGCCATATAAATACCCAGATAGGGGCTGAATTTTCTGTTTGGTGTCCGCTCAGGAATGAAGCACTTGGAATGTTTGCCCAAAAATCTCTTGAGCCATTACTGTGATACATGAGAGTGAAAAGAATATATACTTTGCCCACTGAGAAAAATAATTCTAACCACATTCAAATCTGAAATTTTAAATTTAGCATGGGCAGAGTCTGCTCTGAGAACTAATGCCTTTGGTTGTGGTGGGGAGAGGGTGGAATGAAAAATAGTGATTGCAAACATCCCACAGATGAGATTTTTAGGAAACGTCCATTTCCTTTGTGATCAGGGAGATCAGATGTGGACAGGGCATGTTACTCTTAGATGGTTACTGAGGCAATTTATATGAGAAAGATTAAGTTTTCCAATAACACCCCCATCACTAAAATTCTCTACAAAAACCCAGAAACAAAACAACCCCCTCCTAAACTTATCCTAACATCAAAACAGGAGAAAATCATTGACATGGGGAGAAAAAAATAAATCCTGCAAGTAGACGATTGCTCCACAGTTTCTTCAGCCCCTTATGATAAAATCTTATAATGTTCAGTGTATTTAAAAAAAAATAAAGTTTCAATCTTTTTCCAGGATGAAGATACTGTTGTGACAGTGTAAACAGATGTTTTACTGACTTCTAAACCTAGCTTTTCAGAATCTGGTCTCCAGCCAACCTATGGAAACAGCAAAGGCAGGATCTCACTCCTTCCCCATCCTATTCACCTAAATTAACTGAAGCCACATTGCCTTGTGGTAGCTATATACTTTTTTTCCTGGAAATCTCTATGTATTTGGAATGGAGACGATATGCATCCCTAACTATGGCACCCAACTGCATCCTGTCTCTGTCCCCTCCCCAGTGAGGACCCTGGACCTACACTGCATCCTACACAGGATCTGAGTAGAGAAGGGTACGGTGTGAAGGAGGTGCCTGGTCCTGGAACTTTGTGGGATGAGGGAGGAATCCCCTCCACATATGTATCTTGTGCCGCTGTAAGTGCACAGTGTACACATAGCCTAAATGCTAAAAAACACAGCAATGTAGTTGGCCTCATTAAAAATCACAAAATTAAACAAAAATAAAAATTTAAGAAATGCAAAAGTTACATTTCCAGCCTACATAGTATTTCCTATGTGATGGGCCAAATATTCTGGTTTGGCAGAACTGTACTTAGTACAGAACTAGGGCCAGCTGGGGATCAGCTGAGCTCCTAGTACAATGTAGAGAGGTCTCAGAAGCTCTCCATCCAGCCCTCCTTTTCCCTGGTCACATATAGGAATCAGGAGCAGGGTGGTGTAGAGCTGCCACACTAGCTCTATGGGTAAAGAAATCACTGGGTGGAAAGAGGACTCCTCAGGGGGCTGAATCTGTGGGCTTTAGAGAAGCTTTCCTCATAGAAGAGGCAAAAAACAGCCAGAACAGACGAAAGAACTGGGGCCTGTGTTTTCTGGTTAAAGCTGTGATCCAACAACTATTAATATCATATAACACATGCCAAAATGACATGGTATATCATAGTATACGTTGCTTTTATATTTCTAGCTGAACTTGAGGAATTCATTTGAATATTATATGTTATGAAATATGTTCAGAAAAACTCATAATACCAATTAACACTAATAAAAATAATACTTTGCAGTAGTACTTTTTGCCCAGGGAACTCCTACTATTTTACAAACAATAAGTTAATGTTCACAATACCCTTGTGGGATAGATATGAATACACCCAATTTAGAGTTGTGCACTGAGGTACAGAAAGGTGAGTGGCCTGATTTTTCAAAGTTGACTTAAATGTAAACTATAGGGTCTCAGCATCTTTGAAAATCTAGCTTCAGTGACTTGCCCTAGGGACATAAATTACTGATACAACTCGGGGGGAAAGGTGGGTGAGGTAATATCTTTTATTGGACTAACTTCTTTTGGCGAGAGAGACAAACTCTTGAGCTTACACAGAGCTTTTCTTCAGGCCGCAGAGCTAGGAACAGAATCCAAAAGTCCTGATTCTCAGTCCCCAGCTCTGGCTACCAGAATACTAGGTCACAACAAATTCATTGTCTACATGTCTGAGTATGTTCCTGTCGAATATGTATCAGTATTTTGAATACTTACGGTCATAAGCAGTTTCTCCACACAGTCAGGAGACACACTGTGTAAATGGGTCAAATGAAGTTGGAGATGCATTTTGTTGCTGAGGACATCCTGGCAGAGGGGACAGCAGATAACAGGCTGCATTGAATGCTGTGACAGGACATGCATCTGGATACGATTTGGGTCCCTACTACTGTAGTTACAATAAGGACATTGATAGAACTGAAAAACAGCAAATGAAGATGCAGGGTATTAGTGTGTTTTGAATGACATGATAGCATTGCTATTTCAATAGCATTTCATCTCTGTTTTACTTTTGAACTACCTGAGAGAGTTCTATGAGGCAATGGAATTGTTACATTTTCTTTTACCTGTTCATGTCCAAATTTATTGTCCTCAAGAGGTTTTGATTTCTTAGATGCACCATCCTCTTCTTTTGCCTGAAGTAGCTGTTGTGTCCCTACCACAGTGTTCACTTTTGGCTCCTTCTCTGGTGTGATTATTCCTGTTCCAAAAACATAATTTTTTAAAAAAAACATGTTTTAAACTGAGAAGTGTTATGCTATAGAAAGAGCTGTGATTATGATGCCTTATAATCTCCCACATGGTTATGCTAAATATATAAAAGAATGTATTTAAATAAAACAATTTGAAACCTGGCAAATACAAAGGTGAAAACACACCTTTATCCTTGATGCAGACTCTAGAAATAAATTTTAAAATGGACTCTTCTGTCTTGTTTAGATAACCTTAGGTTGCCTTGAAAGATTAATCAATAACATGCTCTCTTCAGCATCTCAGTCTGAAATTCTCTATTACAGTAAATCAAATCAACTTTCACTCAGAAATCCTTGTTTTCCAAAATAGATAATTTTCTAACATTTAATTACCTTCTACCATTTCTAAAATGTTTGGGCAGTGAAATTATTGTGCTGCTTTGACAAGCCCTGCTTGGTTATAGTTCTGAAGCTAAATATAGTGAGCCTCTAAAAAATACAAAAAAACCCAAAAACCAAACAAAAAAACCTAAACCCACCCAAACAAACAAAAAAAAACCCCAATTCCAGACAACCTCCCAAAACCTACAACTCCATGCACACATTGTGGAAAACAGGATTTGAGCTAACTAAATACTAATTATATGCAAAAATCAGTAATTTTGTGTTGCTTTAAAGGTTTACATTATGAAGTTCTATACTGTGGTATTGTAATCAACCCAAGAATATAATTATTTTCTATGGATAGTTCTACTACTAGGTATTAAATACTATATTTAATATTATGCCTGAACTAGCTGTATAACGTGGCCCAGTCGTGCACACATCAAAGAAAAGAGTGCAATTCTAATTTCCCAGTCCATCAGAAAATTCTTTCCAGCATCAATTTGCCAGATAATCTCTTTTGCTAGGCTGGATATTACAACAGCATTGGGTAGGCATGTCACATACATCTCATGACAAACACAAAACCTCATTTACCAACCATTCCAATCTCATCATAGTGCGGCATCATCTGACCCTTTTTCTGCTGTTTATTATGAGTATTTCTAATTTTAACTTTCAATTTTCACCATCTTCCAGTCAATTTGCAACTAAATTATTTCCAGGGTGAGGACACTATCACTGGACAACTGGGTGCAAATACATCTTGAAATGCAATGAAGCTCAACCATTGATTGCTATCAGACCCAACGTAAA
The DNA here is from genome assembly GCF_015237465.2 of Chelonia mydas. Lineage (NCBI taxonomy): Eukaryota > Metazoa > Chordata > Testudines > Cheloniidae > Chelonia > Chelonia mydas. Next base: position 53,483,266 of record NC_057850.1, read on the forward strand.
TATATAGTCCAGGGGTAATCTGATTGTATGCTGTGCATGAAGATTTATCTTGATTTTTTTTCAATCCACATAAGGTTCATATAAATGAACAAATTGCACCTCATTGCACAATAACCTAGTTTTAATTTAAAAATAAGGTCACGGATGTTATGGAAACAAGGTAAAGATGAACAAAGAAAATGCTTGTATTTTTCTCTGGAAAAAAACAAGAACTTTTTTCTCTTATTATGTAGGCAATATAGTATTTGATATAAACAAGGCAACATTAAAAAAGAAGTAAAATTAAAGGACAGCTTTCAAGGTAAACAGAAGAAAACGAACAGACCCTGAGAACAATAATAAATAGTTGAATGCTGAATCATACAGAGGTATTTTCCTCAGGGCATTTTTTTTAAACACACAAATATATTTTATTACATATACATTAATGGTCACTTCCCCACACATTACATTTGTATTTGTTTCCTCATGTAATTACTTAGTTTCATGTAATTTAGACTAGTGATTCCAACACATTCCTGCTAAAATTTAAGTTTACGCCTGACATATTTTCCTACCTTTAATAACTAATTTGTCAACAAGCTTAGTTTCTGGAACTCCATCAAATTTCCACACGTTCAGGACTGATCCGCTAGGCCTTACTTAGGCTAGTGTGTAGGGCCCAGCTTTTTAAAGGTAAGTAGGCATTGCTGCACTCAGCATTGAAATGCCTAGCTGATTTAGGAGGCCAAGTTTCATTTTCAAAAGGGATTTAGGCATTGAGGAGCCAAAATCCTATTGATGGTCAATGGCATTTAGGTTCCTAAGTGCCTAACTCCCTTTTGAAAATGAGATTTCACCTCCTAAATCAGTTAGGCATTGCAATGCTGAGCGCAGCAAGGCCTATATACTTTAAAGAGCTGGGTTTAAGAATTTTGTTTGGTTAAGGGCTGCGACATTGGGCCTTTGATGCCTAAAGGCATAATGTACATGACAACATCATGTGCTATCATTATATTACTCAGTTTAGTTTCCGATACTCCCTAGCCTATCAGACTCTATGTGGGAGTACAGCATTATTATTTAAATACCTTAAATATGAGAATTATGGGAAATAAAAAAGTGACACACTCTATTAACAGAGAAAGGTTACTTTTCAAGTCTTCGAAAGATGGGTTCAAATTATTAACCTCTCTTCATTTCCAACTGTCAAAAATGTCTAACAGTTGACTACTGTCTCTTATCTACATCATATGTCACTTTAAAAGTCCCATTTTAAAGATAATGGACAGATTCTCAGCTGGTGTAGATTGGTATTACTATAGGGCATGGCTGATTTACACCTGCTGAGGATCTGGCTCAAAATAAATAAATAAAAAGCATATTTTTTTCCATATCATGCTATATTCATGTAGCATTTGTTACAGGAATTTTGCGGGCAAACTCTGCTTCCAGTTATATTGGTGCAAATGGATTAATATTGGTATGAACTGTTGGTGGAATTTAGCTGTGAGCAATAGAGAGAGAGAGAGAGAGAATGCATAGTGTGTTTACATTAAGCAACATTTTCTACCACTGGATATGATAACAATTTCAAGGGACCAATAACAATCATAAAACTCATATTTCTTGTTTCTATAGTTACAAGTATTGGTTTTGTAAATTTTCTTTTGTGTTTAATGTAAACCAATCCTTATAAAACACTGCATTTTGGGGTAATAAATACATAACAAAGAACAGTCCCTTTACTATGTTTACTATGCTAATTATATAAAATGTTAAAGCTAACCAAGGCAATTGAGGGGGAGGGGGTCTGGATTCATTCAACCATAAACGTTGCTGCTTTTTAAATGACCAAAGTTACATCTGGCATCAAGTAAAATAACAGTCTCAAATTTTTATGGTAAGCATTAGAAACCTAGGGCCTGATTCTCCACTGCTTTGCTCCTTGTGTAGTCATTTGCACCTGTGCAGAGTGAGTGGCAAATACTACCGGGTTAAATTAGTCGTGTTTCACACCATGCACCCACTTTTCACAAGTATAAATGAGTATGCAAGGGGCAAGGCGCTAGAGATTCGGCTCCTTTTAGTTCAACTGATACCCGTGAAGTGCCCTAACACCTGATTCACCTGTATATACTATATACTTTCACTGGTGAATTCACTATTTTGACAAGTTCCCTGTGGAGTGACAGAGCAAAGACATGGGCTTATAGAATTGGCACTGAAAAAAAATAGCAATTGAACAGTATTAAAGGGTCCTGATGTATGCAGCTTTTAGGTCATTTGTATAGCTGGATATTCCACTGGCATTGTATTCTTAATATGCAATTTTAGAAAAGGACTAAATCCTGTCATTCTTTGTGTTTTAAATATATGGTTTTTGTTCTAGAGACATGCTATTTGTTGTTTTCTGGTTAACTGTGAAACACAGCCATAATTCATTTTATAATGTAAAATGCACAGCATTAGTTTAGTTGAATAATGTAATTTCAATGCATTTAGCTCAAAAACTAAGCTTAATTATAAATAAGCACTATGAAATAGACTAGTCAATGATTACTTGTCAGTTACGGAATTATTTAATTCATGTAAGATTGCTAGTACAAAAATGACATAATTCACTGCAATTCAAATGCAATCACCTACTTAATAATTCTAAAACCCTAAAATAAAAACAAGGGTCATAAAAAGGTTTATTTTAATAACAAGTGGGGAAAGCCTAATAAAACATGTGTCCTAACGAAATAAAATTCTGAAAAACCTTTGAACAAAAATACTGGTTTGTTATTTATGAATCAATGTATTTCATAAAGATCGCATAACTTAAGACTTGTGATATATCAGATGATGTTACTCAACTTCAAAATAATTCTAAAATTAAAATTACTGGTACAGCATTCTAATTAGAGTAGAATGAAAGGGTAATTTTCACTGCAATAATGAAGGTTAATTTCTATCCTTCCTCATGTTTACTACCTTATTAAAAAGTGTTCCCCTTAGCCATGGCAGAGACATATTATATTTTCAATGCAAATGTATTAATCTGGATAAATTCCATATTAATTCTTGCATTGCATAGAGCTGTAATTTGGATGATAATTAATCTAAAGTGGCACTAGATTTAAATGACAATATAAAGGAGGCATTAGTAGGCTTTTCTGTTCTGAATGAATATTCAACAAAAATAACTTTCATATTGCCAAGTCTCATTCTGAAAGCTCCAGTCCTTGAGATAAGGTAAGCAATACAGCACAACATCTTACACAAACACACTGTTACTAAATAACATGTTAATCCTTTCTCCTCTAATAGATTCCATACTAAAGAGGGGTCACACCGCTTTCCTGTCTAACTTGTTAAGATTGTGATTAATTTATTGGTTTTCCTGAGATTTCTCTTGGCAAGACTTGCAACACTCAATTCATGAGAAAGCCCAAATTAACATTCAATTATATATAAGCAGTTATTCAGTCATTAGAAATACTTGTCAGCTGAGTTGAGAATTAAGACCCTGGCATGAGTGCTACATAAGCAGAATTAATTTAGAAAATTAAACAAAAGTTTTTAAAAGGTCAGTTTAAGAGTTTACAGTATAAATTGTTTTCTGTGGACGCTGAAAAGCATGAGGACATCTGTTTTTATACGGCTCATACTGCAGAGATACCTTTGTAATTACTGACACTGGGGTGCACCACAATTATGCCATTTTTGTTGTACTGCACCCAGCAGGCATCTGGGCATAGGTTTGCCCAATTAAAGTTGGCTCTTATGACAGACTAATCCTAGTGGAATCTTGAGAATTCCCCCACACTATTTCTTCCAGAGTCCATTTTCGCCGCTGGACCTTTAATACCTTCCTCCTGCCTCCACAAGTATGAATGAGTTTGCTTTACAAAGAGTGGGCAGAAAAGTCCTCTGAAGTGGATTCCGGTGCCCCCTAGGTAGAGCAAATGATAGGAAATGTGGCTGTCTCCTTTCCCTTGAAGCATTTTTAGGATGACCCACTGATTAGACAACGCGGAAAAGACCCAAGTCAGCTTAGGAGCATGGCTTTACTGTGCTGCAGACAGCTCTTTCCAAGTCAAAGAGCCAGCCAAGGGGGATATATATTTTAAACCACAACATAGTTTCTTCTTCAACATCATCTTTGTCATCAGCAGCCTTTTTGCAGTCTCTTGATCTCAAAAATAAAACAACTGAAGTGCAGCTGAGGTCTAAACTGTAACAGATATTGACCTCAACATGTCAACAAGCAAACTTAAACTAAGCTTTCATCCCTAAAGCAGTCTTCTGAATTAATTTGATATAGAAAGGGCCATCAATAAATATTTTGAATAAATCCAAAATTTTTAATATGTAGAGTGAATTACAAATATGGGCTAATTCGGGTTTAAGTAAACGTGCACGTAAAATGATATTTTCTGTACAACTAAATGTCGTTATGGAGAATACAAGTTCCTTTATATGCTGCTGTCATTGGGATACAGGGAAAAGATATATGACTACCTGAAACTAATAGGCTTCAACCTGTTTCAGCATTTCTTCTGCTTCAATGAATCCAACATAATGTAACTAGGTATAGCGTGCAGCAAAAGTAGCCAATGTAATATTCATTGTGACCATAGATTTCCATCTCATACATAAAAAACATGGATGAAGTCACATATTTGCCAAATCAAATACAGAAAAAGCCTTGGGTTTCTACACCAGATGCTGGCCCTGGGTTTGTTTGTGCACAAGTAAATGTCATGACATAGGGGTTTTGTTTTCAAAGACAGTAGCTTTCATTACTGGGATTTGTCTATTCCAGGAGATCAAAATTACCTAACTCATAATCCATTTTCAATGATATTTCCTCTTTCTTAGGCTGAATCATCTGTAATCTTTTTTGCTGGATTTTGGGTTTTTTTGTTTTTTTTTTCTAAATGCCTCAAATAAATGCCCAAAAAGAGGGCAGATTCTTGACTGTAAGTGGTCAGATGGCAAGAATGAAAACAAAAACCCAACTTCAACAACAACAATAATAACCCCACTCCTCACATTCTTAGGGTTACAAGAGGGACCAAATTTGATTGCAGAGAAAAAAGAATTCAAGTGGTATCTAATCCTATGCTTATGAAAAATTAATATGCCATCAGAGGAATCACAAGTACAGCTAAGATTAATGAAAGGCGCTTAAAAAATTACAAGCACACAAACTGATTTGATTAAAAAATAATCTCACTGGTCGTCCTGTAATATTCTTCAACTTATCCGCATCTATCCTGTCAGATGGTTATGATTAAAAATAGGTCAATGGGAGGCTACTGATAGAAATCACATGCAAAATGCACATGCAATGAATAGTAGTGGGAATGTCCAGACAGTTTAAAATGAAAGAGCATTTAATAGGATAAAAGGGGGGGGGGGAAGGAAGGGGAGGACAAAATTCTAGCATCTTACCAGAGTCTTTACTAGCTTTTTTGCCTTCACTAGTGTCTCTCTCACTTGTGTCTTTATCATCAGCAACAGCCACTGATGTACTTTTAGCAGACCCTTCTGTATCTTCACCTTGTTCTTCTGTGGATAAGCACAGAGAAGAGCTAACTTAGTGACCAGTTAACATCAATTAAAAACACAGCCTTTAGTAAGAACAGAATCAAAGGAAAGGGGAGGGGAGAATGAAGGGGGAGAAAAAGAATGGCACTTCCAAGTGATCTGATATGAATTATGAAAAATTTGCAATATTTCAGATTCTATCCAGAAATTACAAACATGACTTTATCAGACCATACAGTGTTCACCAGTATGACAGATCTAAAGCTTCTCATTTGGTTCTCATTGGCTACAAGTGCTTTGTATAAAAATACACACACACACAGTATTGAACAAAAAAACCCCTCACATATAAAATGAATTTTAAAGCCAAAAAAGGAGAAAGAAACTCAAAAATAAATCCTATTAGTGTAGCAGTATCTGGCTAATTGCAGTATGTAAGTACTATATTAGGTATAAACCTTTGGCTTTGTTGGAGAACTCTCAGATTTTGTCTCCAGGGGGAGCTATACAGGGTAAGTGATACAACATAGTATATTGCTCTTAAGGAATCAGTATTACCCACACCTCACTTACGTGTTCACACAAGCTAGATTACATGGAAATCTTCACAGTAACTCAACCCTATTTAATTATTCTGCAAATCTTGGCTATGCTGCTACTGGTGGATTAATCTGTTTATGCAATTAGCTTCTATGCTGGGGCTGTGTAGCACTAATCCGTGAAAGGCCCACTGTTCCTTTTCATTCTGTGATCATTTGTCTCTCACTGTGCTGATGTCACATTTTAATGAATTTTTAGCAATCTGAGCAATGCCAGATAACCAGACTTGCAACTCCCTACAGCACGGCATGCTGCTTTCATTGCAGCACCAAAAAATAATAATAATATTTCCCAGTTTAGGTAGGAATTATATAAATTAGGAGGTGAAGGTAAAATAGGATTTGAAGCACCAGGCTGCTCAATTTCATAAAATCTTTAATGACCATATAAATTAACCCTGGAAAGGCAAAAGGTCACAGACACACATTTGCATACACTCTTCTATTCACTTTTGATAAGCAGAGCTTTTATGCAGGGAACATGATACAATTAACCCTTCAGGAACCACACAAAATGCAGCTACCGACATTTTAAGTGTCAAGCATTAACTGAAAATTACACACTGCATAAAATTTTCATTGTAAATGCTAGAGTGATTGAAAGGGGAAATAGTGGCCCTCTCCGCACCCCATGTTTTATTAATAACATTCTGACAAGAGAATGAAATATCCTCTGTCATATGTAGCAGCTGAGCACAAAAAAAATTGCTACTTAGTGGCTTACTTGCCAGCCAAGCACTGAAACTGTACATCTAGGCAAACAACCCTGAGAAAGACAGTAGCGTGCTTATCAGATTCAAAACTCTACACAAAACCTTTTGTAAACTAGAAAGGAAAGAATTCAGCTGCAACTTTGAATTAAAGAAAAAAAAATCAAAGCAATGTGTTTGGCACGAACTTGCCAGTGTTTCTGCCTCAGAGGGCTCAACATCAATGTCCATTTTTTAAAACAATGCTGAAAGAAAGGCAGTCACATCTTTTTAAAATAAATGTATATATAAAAATTACCATCAAAATGGAAACACACTTCTTGCTGCTTTAGCCTCTTCCCTCCCCCCACCTCCTCTCTCAGTGATGATTGCTAATCAAACATGGTAGGCATCTTAGTCACAGTTGGAAGTGAGGCTGTATTTGTAAGGGTGGCAGGGGAGCACAGTTTGGGATGCTGTGAGTCTGTGATCATGACTGGATTGGGCTGTGTTAATGCCAAGTGCACACACATGAGGCTCATATCCAGTGTCAGGTCCCATGGCCTAAAACAGCCTATTGCAATTCCTTTTCGACTCATCCTTGGGAATGAATGCACTGGTTCTTTTAGTAGATTTACTGGCCCATTCCCCCTGGGCTGGAAAATGAAGTGTCAAAGTGCTACTGAGTGTCCTTATCTTGAGGGGACATAAAATTGTACGGGCTATCGTGGCACACATTAATAAACCATTGTGTGTGTGTCAGGAAAAGAGCGAGAAAATTATGAAGGTACTAAAAGAAAAGCTACAGTATCATCTGGGTCTCATCAGACAATTTTTGCAGGGTGCTCTCCTGTTTTTCTGGTATGTGTTTTAAGTGTGAGAGAAATTCCCAGACATGTTCTCCTATACATCATCATGGTGTCTGACCTCAGCCTGACCCTGGCAACAGTTTGAGAAATCTGAATGTGAACAAAGACTCTGTGTCAGCAGCAGAGAGAGATTGTGGGATAGACTTTCCCCATCAACTTAATCGCAAACAGCAGTTCTGAGGCCATAACTTTACATGGCTCCACCAAGCCACAAACACATAACCTTTAGAGGTGAAACTGCCCCCCCTCCACCCCACCTCCCTTCTGTGATTTTTCTCAGTCCTCTGGTACTCCCTTTGATGTAGCAAGGCAATTAGCTCTAATGTTCAAGTACTGCAGACCTGTTTTATGGTTTGGAAGGTGAGAGCTGTTTATTACAGGTAGGCTCCTGGGGGCCATAAAGGCTTTGCAAATTTTTAATCATGCAAAAACTAATCAAAATGTAACTTATACACACCATAAAAATTAATATCATTATTATGCACAGTATAAACTGGCTGCCTCAGCTTTCAAAGGCACTCATTTTTAGAAAATACATTTGGCATTCATTTCAGAAATATGTATGGTGTTCATTTCAGAAAGAAATTTCATAGATAAAAAATGATAATGTAGTTGCTCATAGATTCCTCAGAAATAGTAGCAACTGTGTCTATGACTGCTGCAAGTTCAAACTGTCACCAGGTTCATCAAAGGAATAAGATGAAAATACAGTTGTTCTACTTAAAAGAAATTGTTAAAATTAGGAAAGGGGATAAATACTGAATAATCCTTCTGATAATTATTGAATTTCATTAGAGAGTAATTGTTAGGCATAAATACCAAATTATGCTATCATGCACGTCTGTGCTGACTTTCTACAAATATAAATTTTAGCATATTTTATTAGTTATTAATTAATTATTAATTACTATTTCATATTTTAACCAAGATGGATACCATTCAGTTCTTAAAATGTGATGGCTCCAGCTCAGAATAACAAATGCAGCAAAATGCAATATGATGGCACTTCAGATTTAAGAGCAAGTCCTAACACTCCGTTTTAAATTTACAAGAATTCTACCTATATGTGTTTACAAATGTCAGCTTTGAAAATAAACAGATCATAGGATTCAAATGGTTTTAATAACACTTACTATGGTAATATGATATTTTTTGTCACACCTGGTTTTATTTTATCTAGACATTGAAAACTCCCTTTGATGTTGGGTCTCTTGAGTTTAACTATTATCAACTTTTTTCCTATAACTGATTTAGAACCAAATACAAAAAACAATGCTAGTGCAGTCTGCAGAATGCACAGTTAGAATCACATTAAAGATAAAAAATGAAAAAGGCTTCAAAAGCAACATTAACTAGCTAATACTGCACTCCGTGTTTTATTATATACCTTCTATGTCCTACACAGCAATAGATTAAGTTACAGATTTAGGTCCCAATCCTGCAATGGGATTTGTATGGGCAGATCCATATGACCACACGCCACCCCAATGAAGTCAATGCAATTTTGTGTAGTCATAAGGTTCTGCCTACGTAGATCCACTTGCATGATCCAGGCCTTAACCAGACAAAGCTGAATACTACATATGCATAATAAAACTGCACAGATATTGCTATTCAGGCCTTGGCATTGCATGGCTTGTTGGAGATGGTAAATGGAGGAACAAATGGGCTAAGAGTTCCCTCGATCCACGGCAGCACAATGACACCGTTAAGGATGGGGCTGGAGACCCAGCTGGCCTCCATAGTTGGAGCAAGTCAGGGTGTGGCTGACACAATCTTCTCTCCTGTGATTTGAGGATGCCATTCTGACCAGGTATTCAGGTCACTTCCTTTTTTCCCCTATTAGTCAACAGAAGGAGCCTCCTCTATGGATCAGCAGAGTGAGTTTCCTGTCTCCAATCCTGGCCAGTGGTATAGCTCTCTTTCAAGCTGTTGGGAGCTTTCTTTTACTCCATCCACCCACCCACCAACAGCTAAAGGCTCCTCTTCAAGCCTTGGCTCCTCTATTTCTTCTGGGTCAATTATGAGTGATTTACTAAGAATGGGTGACTGAATGGTTGTGGATGAGAAATTCCGGGAAGGGGGCAAGATGAAGAAAGTTGTTTGTGGTTGAGTGGGATGGTGGCTGACATAAGTGCATTTAAAATGATGCTCAGCAAGGGATAAATTAATCTGGCTTTGAGAAGAAGACAAGTTTATGGGGTAGTTTAGACATTTATTACGGGTCAGATATTTAATATGCTTAACACCCAAAACTTCAATAGAAGTCAAAGGGTGTTGTTGGTGCTCAGCACCTCTGAATAGCAGGTCCAAGTGGGAGAAAACACAAATTAACAGGGGTTTGGAAAGAGGAAGAAGTTAAAGGGATGGAAAGAAAAGAGAGAGAGAGAGAGAATAGGAGGTGGGGGAGAGAGAAGAAAGGACAGTATATAATGCAGGGAAAGAGAAGTGAGGTGAAAGAAGGGAAAACAACCATGGATAAAGAGGAAAAATACGTATGGTATCTAAGAGAAATGAAATGTAAGTTAAGGAAGAGGTTTTTGTTTTGTTTTGTTTTTGCATCTAGGTTACAGTAATTGCATTAATTTAGCAGATATTTCCAAAACAATTAACTAGGAGACAAGTTCCCCTGACTCTCTTACTGCAGTTTTATTCATACAAACATCCTCACAAATATGTGTATTTCCTGGGATCCTTAAACCTGCCAAATTGGGACTAGGATGGTTAGCTTTTTGGGTCAATGAGCTGGTTCAAGATTTTAGCTGTATTTTATATAGCGGTTGTTCTCCTTTGTTTTCAAGTACATTGTTTATAATTTCCTCATCTTGGACCTCAGATGGAAAATGCAGAGAAACAATCAACTTACAGTTTTTCAGTCAGGCTAGTCTGTGCCTGACAGACTAATAAGAAGCAGGTATCTGTTGTAAAGAAGGCTCCTAGTCCTTCAAGTCCCAACTCTTCCAGCATTTTGTCTCCAATTTCTAACTCAACATGTCAGAACAGACCCAGAGCCTGATCCTACAAACCCCAACTCAGGCAAGAAGTCACATCAATGAGGCCGTTCCCATGGGTAAGGGTTTGCAGGATTTAGCCATAAGCAAGCATTTTGACAAGAAAAAATCACAGGGTGAAATTCCAGTCCCACTGAATTCAATGTGAGTTTTGCCATTAACTTCTGCAGGGGCCAGGATTTTACCCACAGGTGTTTTGTTCTGTTTGTTTTTAACATTCAAGTAGACTATGGCTACTTACAATAGAAAATATTTATGGGAAAAGAATACCTAAGCAAGGGGACGGTATTACCTGACATTTTAACATATACTTTACAAATCTGTATAGCTCATGATAATTTAATGTTCAAGAATTATTTACTCTAGTAATTCCATTGGATTCAGTCCAGGGGGAATCCATCATCAGTGCTGAATAGCTCCATATATACCATACACATCACAGATTACCAAACAGACATTTTAACAAACAATCTGACATTACATTTGCCCGATACTATATTTTTACAGAAGATGAGCTACCTGGAAATTATCTGTAGTCACTCCCAACTGCTCTTTAAGGTCATCCTCAAAGGTCTTTACTCTCAAAGACAATGTTTCTGGGTATCACCTAATAGTACTAGTCAATTAGCTACTTTGTTTTCATAACTGCTTTGCCATGTCTAGAAGTACTGCTATGGAGGGTATTTTTGAAAACGATATTATAATAAAGTAGTGGCTGTCATGGAGACCAAATGGTACAGCAGGTGTCAAAGTGCCCTCCGTGTTGCACCATTTTGTTTTGAGGTACTTGGCTATTTGAGAGGTGCTAAGCTCATTTTATTTAAATTGTGGTGGAATGAAAGTGTGACCCACCTTGCAGTGACCCCTTATGGCCTGTCAGGGCATAACTCACCCCAGCTGCGGGTCTCCACCAGTACGTAGCTCTCTCTATAAGGTCCAAGGTAGTGGTGCTTTGCCCTCTTATGAAGGCACATTTCAGTCCTACCCCTTCTGATGTGTTAAGGTCCAAACAAAATCAGGAACCAAAAAACCCACAACTAAAGGATGTGAACAAATTGGAAAGAGTTTGTGGAGGGCAACGAAAATGATCATGGGACTGGGGCACATGACTTATGAGGAGAGGCTGGGGGAACTGGGCTTGTTTAGTCTGCAGAAGAGAAGAGTGAGGGGGGATTTGATAGCAGCCTTCAACTACCTGAAGGGGGGTTACAAAGAAGATGGAGCTAGGCTGTTCTCAGTGGTGGCAGGTGACAGAACAAGGATCAATGGTCTCAAGTTGCAGTGGAGGAGGTCTAGGTTGGATTTCAGTAGGAGGGTGGTGAAGCACTGGAATGCGTTACCTAGGGAGGTGGTGGAATCTCCATCCTTAGAGGTTTTTAAGGCCCTGCTTGATAAAGCCCTGGCTGGGATGATTTGGTTGGTGCTGGTCCAGCTTTGAGCAGGGGGTTGGACTAGATGACCTCCTGAGGTCTCGTAAAACCCTAATTTTCCATGATTCTAAAACCAGGATCGTCCAATGAACCTTCAGTGGAAACCACACTTCTATTCAGGGTTTGTCTCCAGACACTCCATACTTCTTCCAGTACCAGTGTCTCACTGTCCCTTGTAGCATGTGCTTATCCAGTCAACAAGCTAGCTGTATCTCTGGGCTGCAACCACGCTTCTCTCCCATCAAGAGAAGCAGAACTCTGTTCTCCTTCCTGGTTAGTCCTGACCTGGGCTAGATCTTCTCTTTCTAACTCCTCTCACCACACTTGACATTTGCTGCATGTGTAGTAGGGCAGGGACCAGCTGAGTACATAGGTTCTTCTTCTTAACCTTTTCATTATCAGTATGGGGTCTATCTGCCTCATTAATCACCTTATTGCCTGTATGAGGCCTAACTAACCCATCACATCACCCTCCTCCTCAGGATGCTGCTTGGGGCACCACTCTCCCCCACCAATCATCCTCCACCACAAGAGAAAAAGTATGCATTTAGGTGAGCACTCCCAGCCCTCTGCTGGACATGGGACAAGAAGGGATGGAGATACAGGTACCACCTCAGGAGTCAGCGGTTGGTATCTTTCATAGCATGGAGCCATCATACAGTAGCATGATTTGTGATCAGAGTGAATTCATTGCCTAAAAGGTAATATCAGAGTGCTTCCATGGCCTATTTCACTACTATGCCCTCTTTTTTTGTTGTTGTTTTTTTTAATAACAGGGACAATTCTCTTGGGAACAATTTGCAGCTCAGGAAGAGAATGGGATGTTCCTCGACAAAGACCACCTAGGAGAAGACAACCCTCAACCCAACTTCAGAAGCATCAGTTTGTAGGAGGGATTCTTTGATGAAGTTCAGGCTGTATAAAGTGGGCTCCTAACAGAGGTGAGACTTTAATGTTTGAAAGGCCTTCTTACAGGCTTCCATCCAACACATCTTTCTGAGGCTGCTGTCCTTGAGCAGATAAGTGAGAAGTGTCACAATAGATGAAAACTCCAATTCAAACCTGAGGTAGTATCCCACCAGTTCCCAAAACGGGTGTTTCTGAAGTCATCGTGGGCAGATCCTTCAAGGCTTGGACCTTATCTACAAGAGGTCATACATAGCCCTTTCACAAGGTATACCCTAGGTAAGTAATTCATCTTTGCCTCTGTGGCATTGTCTGGGGTTTGCCACTAGTCCAGCCTTTTTGAGGGACTGGAGTACAGGAACTACCTGCTTCATGTAGTTTTCCCAGTTCCAGGTATAGACCAAAACATCACTGAAGTAAGCACAGTGTAACTGCTGTGGGGACAGAGGACTTGATTTGTTAGCCATTAGAATGTTGCTGGAGTCCCATATAGGCCAAATGGCATGGTCTGGAACTAAACAGGTCCTAGGAAGTGGCAAAGATTGTTTTTTCTAGGGACTCCAGAGTGAGTGGGATTTGCCAGTATCCCTTTGCAAGAGGGTGTTAATGTATTCAGCCTTGCCCAACCGATGCAGTAGCTCATCAACATGCAACATGGGTATGCATCAAACTTTGAGATGGCATGGACTTTTCTAAAGTCTATGCAAAATTGGGTGTTCCCATCCAGCTTAGGGATCAATATGATTGGACTCCTTCATTCCCTATAGGACTCCTCAGTCATTCCAAGGTTCAACATGGATTGAAGAGGCTGTGGAGTCTCCTGGACACATTGTCCAGACTCAGTTTGGATATGGTGGGAGGTGAGGTGGGTTTGCCCCAACCAGGCAGAAAATGTTGTCAAGAATGAAGCTACCAGTTGTTGGGCCTGGACTTTCTGTTCTGGCATGAGATTTTTTTCCAATAAAAAACCATCCCAGGGATGAGATAATGGTTTTCCTTGGCCCTAATTCTGATTTTGGAGGGTAGCAAGCTAAAAATAGGCCCTCCTGGACTTTCTATGGCTTTAAGTGATTGATATGGTAAATTTGTTGTTTTTCTGTTGTCAGGCTGTCTAATGTCATAATTTAATAGTCCTACCTGCTGAATAATTTCATAAGACCCTGCTAGTGGGCCAAAAAATTTGTCTCCAAACTAGAGAGTAACAAGAGCACTTGACCCCTGGGTCTGAACACTCAGAGGTGTGTCCCTTTGTTGTAGGCAGTCTCTTGGGCACTCCGGGTATTCAGGAGATTCTCCCTTGTAAGATGCCTAAGGCGACTAGCCTCTGGTGAAGGGTGAGGACTTATAGCCCAACCTGTACTAAGTCCAGAATGACTAAGGTTGTTTCCCATACAACAGTTCAGGCTGGAAGAAGTTTGTGGATTACTGCAGCATCTCCTGCACTGCAAAGGTGTGATGGGGAGGGAGGGCAAAGGACCGTAGTGAAGACAGTCTGTAGCAACAAACTTCTTTAACATATTTTTTTAGTGTCTCATTGAAGCACTCTACCAACCTATCTGTTTGGGCATGGGAAGTGGAAGTTTGGAGAGACTTGATCTTCAGTAGTCTGTACAACTCCTTTAGTATCTTGTCTATCAGAATCTCCCCAGGCACCCCTACTGGGGGGAAAGATCTTCATTAATTTCATTGCTATTACATTTGCATTTATGATATTTTGTGGCATAATCCACAATTACAAGGATATACACGGCTGCACTTTTCTCAAGTGGTCTAAAAGGTCCGTTTCCAATCCTCTCAAATGGGGTATTGACCAAAAGGAGAGGGACCAGTGGAGCCTTCACCAGTCCTTGGGATGCATCTCATTGGCATTCAGGGCATGAGGCTCAGAAGTCTGGGATCTCCTTACACACCCCAAACCAGAAAAATCAGACCAGGATCCAAACTAGGTTCTCTTCCCTGCCCAAGAGCACAGCAAATGGTCCTGCAAGGGCCAAACACCAGATTTACCTGTGGTAGGGTTGGGGAACCAGGAGTTGGATTTGGACCTTCCCTGTTTTGCGGTTCTTCTCCAGGAGGAATGACCATTTGCCCTGGATTCAAATGGGGAAATATCTCAGTATGCTGGGGGTCCACTATCTCCCTATTAACAATGGCTGCTTGTCATAGTCCCAGCTTAAAGTCTCATCTCTCTTTTGCTCTTCAACAAAGTTACTCGAATCTGATATACAGATCAGGTTTTCTAAGGGGGCAACCCATGTCTTTGTGTGAGACTAGGGTACTACTAATGAAGCCTCTACTTTCCTGGAACTCCCTCTATATGGCCCAGCTACCTCCCCTATGCCAGCACGGTCTATTGAATACTGAGCCTTCAGCTCTGGGGAAGCTGGTATTAGTGCCCCCATATTTTGTAGAAGTCTTGAAAATTTATCTAGGAGGTCCCCAAAATATTTCCAGTCTCAGGCTAAAGTGACTGAGTAGGTGAGAGATGCAGCCAAGCTGACCATTAGGGACCTTGTATTTTCCCCGAAAGTCAGCTGAATTTATGTGTTGGAATATGGCTTTACAAACCTCGGCACACACCATGTGCCCTGGAAAGGCCCTGGAGTCAGTACCAAAGATTCCCTCACAAGGGTGTGGCAACACCCCAAGTCTACTAGTCCCATTACTTCTATCCCATTTCCTTTAACAGGTACAGCTTTAGCTGGCCCCAGCAATCATGCTAGGGCCTGTGCAATCCAGACTTAGAATCATAGAATATCAGGGTTGGAAGAGAACTCAGGAGGTCATCTACTCCAACCCCCTGCTCAAAGCAGGACCAATCCCCAACTATACCATCCCAGCCAGGACTTTGTCAAGCCTAACCTTAAAAACCTCCAAGGAAGGAGATTCTACCACGTCCCTAGGTAACGCATTCCAGTGCTTCACCACCCTCCTAGTGAAAAAGTTTTTCCTAACATCCAACCTAAACCTCCCACACTGCAACTTGACACCATTACTCCTCGTTCTGTCATCTGGTACCACTGAGAACAGTCTAGATCCATCCTCTTTAGAACCCCCTTTCAGGTAGTTGAAAGCAGCTATCAAATCCCCCCTCATTCTTCTCTTCTGCAGACTAAACAATCCCAGTTCCTGCAGCCTCTCCTCATAAGTCACGTGTTCCAGTCCCCTAATCATTTTTGTTGCCCTCCGCTGGACTCTTTCCAATTTTTCCACATCCTTCTTGTAGAGTGGGGCCCAAAACTGGACACAGTACTCCAGATGAGGCCTCACCAATGTCGAATAGAGGGGAACGATCACATCCCTCGATCTGCTGGCAATGCCCCTACTTATACAGCCCCAAATGCCGTTAGCCTTCTTGGCAACAAGGACACACTGTTGACTCATATCCAGCTTCTCCTCCATTGTAACCCCTAGGTCCTTTTCTGCAGAACTGCTGCCTAGACATTCGGTCCCTAGTCTGTAGCGGTGCATGGGATTCTTCCATCCTAAGTGCAGGATTCTGCATTTGTCCTTGTTGAACCTCATCAGATTTCTTTTGGCCCAATCCTCTAATTTGTCTAGGTCCCTCTGTATCCTATCCCTACCCTCCAGCGTATCTCCCACTCCTCCCAGTTTAGTGTCATCTGCAAACTTGCTGAGGGTGCAGTCTACGCCATCCTCCAGATCATTAATGAAGATATTGAACAAAACCGGCCCCAAGACCAAAACCTTGGGGCACTACGCTTGATACCGGCTGCCAACTAGACATGGAGCCATTGATCACTACCCGTTGAGCCCGACGATCTAGCCAGCTTTCTATCCACATTATCGTCTATTCATCCAGCCCATACTTCTTTAACTTGCTGGCAAGAATACTGTGGGAGACCTTATCAAAAGCTTTGCTAAAGTCAAGGAATAACACGTCCACTGCTTTCCCCTTATCCACAGAGCCAGTTATCTCGTCATAGAAGGCATTTAGGTTAGTCAGGCATGACTTGCCCTTGGTGAATCCATGCTGACTGTTCCTGATCACTTTCCTCTCCTCTAAGTGCTTCAGAATTGATTCCTTGAGGACCTGCTCCATGATTTTTTCAGGGACTGAGGTGAGGCTGACTGGCCTATAGTTCCCCGGATCCTCCTCATTCCCTCTTTTAAAGATGGGCACTACATTAGCCTTTTTCCAGTCGTCCGGGACCTCCCCCGATCGCCATGAGTTTTCAAAGATAATGGCCAATGGCTCTGCAATCACATCCGCCAACTCCTTTAGCACTCTCGGATGCAACGCATCCGGCCCCATGGAGTTGTGCTCGTCCAGCTTTTCTAAATAGTCCCAAACCACTTCTTTCTCCACAGAGGGCTGGTCCTCTCCTCCCCATGCTGTGCTGCCCAATGCAGTAGTCTGGGAGCTGAATTTGTTCGTGAAGACAGAGGCAAAAAAAGCATTGAGTACATTAGCTTTCTCCACATCCTCTGTCACTAGGTTGCCTCCCTCATTCAGTAAGGGGCCCACACTTTCCTTGACTTTCTTCTTGTTGCTAACATACCTGAAGAAACCCTTCTTGTTACTCTTAACATCTCTTGCTAGCTGGAACTCCAAGTGTGATTTGGCCTTCCTGATTTCACTCCTGCATGCCTGAGCAATATTTGTATACTCCTCCCTGGTCATTTGTCCAATCTTCCACTTCTTGTCAGCTTCTTTTTTGTGTTTAAGATCAGCAAGGATTTCACTGTTAAGCCAAGCTGGTCAACTGCCATATTTACTATTCTTTCTACACATCAGGATGGTTTGTTCCTGTAACCTCAATAAGGATTCTTTAAAATACAGTCAGTTCTCCTGGACTCCTTTCCCCCTCATGTTATTTTCCCAGGGCATCCTGCCCATCCTGCCCTGGGGGAGCCAAAGTCTGCTTTTCTGAAGTCCAGGATCCATATTCTGCTGCTCTCTTTTCTTCCTTGTGTCAGGATCCTGAACTCGACCATCTCATGGTGTCTGCCTCCCAGGTTCCCATCCACCTTTTCTTCCCCTACTTCCCGGTTTGTGAGCAGCAGGTCAAGAAGAGCTCTGCCACTAGTTGGTTCCTCCAGCACTTGCACCAGGAAATTGTCCCCTACACTTTCCAAAAACTTCTTGGATTGTCTGAATTGCCCATAACCAGATTCCATGAACAGATAGTCTTACCTGTGCCTTGGATGGCCACATGCAAACCAAATGTCCTGAGCCTGGTAGCTGGTATCGGGATCTACCCCGAGCCCCTGGGTTGACCTGGGCTGATTTAGTTGGGGATTGGTCCTGCTTTGAGCAGGGGGTTGGACTAGATGACCTCCTGAGGTCCCTTCCAACCCTGATATTCTATGACCCTTCTGTGGGGCCCTCCCTGTTCTGGACTCCAGGTTGTTCCCCTTTTAGAATGTGGATTCTTGAGCTGAGTCCCACCCAGCAGACCCAATTCCTACTCCAAGCTGTCCTTGACCCCCCCCCCCAACTTTCCATGCCTCTTGTACCCTGGCAAAGGAGGACCTGGGAGGGTATCTTCAGGATGTCAACCCCTGCCAAGCCCCCTCCCCCGCCACACACACGCTAGCCAGGTTTCCCATCACCTGGAGCAGACACCTTGATCCCAGGGGGTCCCGCTCTTCATGTCTCTGCAGTCAAAAGTTTCAGGAAAGGCTGGTAGATCATTTTCAGGCCCCATATTCATGGGTCTGATGGGCACTGAGGCCCCCAACGGGTCCATGGTGGAAGGCTTAGCTGTTGCAGGATGTTGCAACAGGATACCAACCTGTTGCACCAGATGCTGTGGTTAAGTCTCCTGTCAGCTGCTGCTGGTGGGAAGCCATCTGCTGTAGGAGCTGTGTTGCTGCTGTTAGAGATGGTATTCTGCAATGCCATCGATTTCAGTAGTTGCTCCACTCATACGGTGGTATAGTCACTTCCTTAGGTGTTTTTTTTAGTAGTCCTGACCTGCTCCCTTCTGAATGAGCTAGATCTCTGCCCACATTCTCCACCAAGTTTGTGACTGCACTGCATCTGCAGTGTCCTCTTGTGGCCCATGAGGGTAGAACTCACCCAGTTGCGGGACTCCACCAGCACATCATTCACTCAGAGGTCTGAGGTAGCAGTGCTTTGCCCCTTTGGCCAAGGCACATTCCTACCCCTTCTGGGATGATAAGGTCCACAGGAAATCAGGAACCACAAACACCACACAACTCAAAACAGGGTTGTCCGCTCTTCTATTTAGGGCTTGTCTCCCAAACAGTGTGTGCTTCTACCAATCCCTTGGGATCTGGTCGTCCGTTGTAGCAGGGGCTTATCCAGCCAGCAAGCTAGCTTAGCCTTTGAGCTGCAATCAGCCTTCTCTCCCATCAAGAGAAGCAAAGCACTGCTCTGCTCTCCTTCCTGTCAGCCCTGAACTAGGTTAGGTCTCCTCCTATCAACTCCCCTCTCCATGCCGGCTGCCTGTGAAGTGGGCAGGAGCCAACGGGGTCCTTAGGCCCTACGCTGACAATGAGAAGGTTATCTGCCTCTTTTAATCACCTTATTGCCAGTGTGGGCACTATCTGTTCATCAAAGGAGGATCTGGTGGTGGCACTCTGCCAACTAATGTCACACCATGTTACCCATTTACTGCACCCACATTTTCAGCATTTCACACTTGCCCCCACTCTGTCTCTTCCTCCTGACTCCTGGGAGATCAATGGAGCGGTCTCTCTTCTGTTCTGTTTCCCTTTCCCACTCTTTGCTGTTGTCAAGGAAGAGTATTTTCTCTCTCCCTGCAGCTGGAAGATAGAGGAGATTCACCATAGCAGTGTAATCATATCTGTCCAAGTTTTGGTTTGTTTTTACAATGTTTACCACCACAGGCTCCACCTCCAGGTGATGGGCAGGGAGAGGGAATGTCCTTGGGAGAAGTAAAGATGCAGAAGTGCCTTTTTCACTCTGGCAGCTGCTCAGTTGGATGAAATACTCTCTACTCTCCCTCCCCCATTCTGAGAATTGATTTGGGAGAGGTATCATGTCTGGTAATGAGTGTGGTAAATGTGTGAACATTTTATTGGCTAAGTTAATTCTAGTTTAAACTGCTTTTCAATAAAATTGGATAATTTTGCTGTTTTGTTTTTATGTTGATATTTCATCAAATGTTTTGCAAGAAGCAAAAAGCAGTTTATAAAGACAAAAACCATTAACAGAGAATGTCAGCTGTTCAGAATGCAACACCAATAATGTTTTCCAGATGTGATTAGAGATGTACAGTTAATCATTTATTATGCAAAAGCAGAGCCACTTTTGGCCACTTCCAAAAAGGCACTGAAGCATGAATCTATGTTGAGAGTAGTTTTACTTTTCCAGTTCATCTGTATTTGTCTTTTGGCTGCCATTACGGTTCACAGAATCTGCTGTTTCTCCCATCAGCTTAGGGTATGGAGAGTGTTAGTGTTTTCTGCCATAAGGACTAATAAAACCATATCAAGGCTATTTAAAATAAAAAAGCTTGCCTCCCATACACTGTGTTATTAACCATTATCCATCATTTGGGACCTTATGCAAGGCCCACTGAAGTTCATAGGAGTCTTCCCTGGACTTCAATGATCTTTGTATCAGGCTCCTATTATGTGCTTGTTCTTGTCTTATTGAAAAGAATAAATAGGAGCCACTGGTATGTCTTCTCAATACCATTCATTATTTTATATACCTGGAGTATATCTCCTCGTATGTAAACTGTCTCTTCTGCCCCCTGTTTCTTGTAATTTTTGTTGATCTTCTCTGGATGCTATT
Source organism: Chelonia mydas (assembly GCF_015237465.2). Classification (NCBI taxonomy): domain Eukaryota; kingdom Metazoa; phylum Chordata; order Testudines; family Cheloniidae; genus Chelonia; species Chelonia mydas. Next base: position 53,504,043 of record NC_057850.1, read on the forward strand.
TTTTAAACATTCTACTTGAGATGAAGTGACCAAGGCTGAATGCCATATTAAAGGTGAACATGTACTACTTTAAAAAAATAAAGCTATTATGTCTATTCTATAGATTCTTATACTTAGGGCCCCACCAAATTCATGGTCCATTTTGGTCAATTTCATGGTCATAGGATTCTAAAAATTGTAAATTTCATGATTTCAGCTACTTAAATCTAAAATTTCATTGTGTTGTAACTGTAGGGGTCCAACAACAAAAAGGAGTTGTTGTGGGGGTTGCAAAATTATTGTTGGGGGGGGGGTTGCGGTACTGCTGCCCTTACTTCTGCACTGCTACTGCTGGCGGCAGTGCTGGGCAGCTGAAGAGCGGTGGCTGCTGGCCGGGAGCCCAGCTCTGAAGGCAGCGCCGCCGCCAGCAGCAGTGCAGAAGTAAGGATGGCCTGGTATGGTATTGCCACCCTCACTTCTGCCTGTAGAGCTGGACCCTCAGTCAGCAGCCGCCACTCTCCGGCCCCCCAGCTCTGAAGGCAGCAGCACAGGAGGAAGGATGGTGTGGTTTGGTACTGCCACCCTCACTTCTGCGCTGCTGCTGGCGGGGCACCACCTTCAGAGCTGGGCACCCGGCCAACAGCTGCTGCTCTCCAGCCGCCCAGCTCTGAAGGCAGCACAGAAATAAGGGCAACAATACTGTGACCCCCACCCCGCAACTCCCTTTTGGGTCAAGACCCCCAATTTGAGAAACGCTGGTCTTCCCTGTGAAATCTGTATAGTATAGGGTAAAAGCACACAAAAGACCAGATTTCACAGGAGTAGACCAGATTTCAGTGTCCGTGACATGTTTTTCATGGCCTTGAATTTGGTAGGACCCTACTTATACTACCTTTGTCACCATAGTATTTTCTATTATTCCCTATCTAATGAATATTGCTTAGCCATATATTTTCTTTTTTGAATACCACTGCACGTGAAGCAGATGTCTTCATGGAGATGTACATGATATTTCCATAGGTTTCTTGAAAAGTTGCATCAGGTTAAATCAGAGTTCAGTGTACATAAGTAGTTTCAATTGTTTGTTCCAATGCAGATGATCTTATACTAGTCTATGCTGAACTTCATTTACCATTCCATTGCCCATTTACCAGGTCCGTCCTGGACAATCTTCCCTAGATTTGATTATCCTAAACAATTTTAGTTGGGCAGCAAATGCTGCTGCTTCACAATTTATCCGTTGTTCTAGGTTGTTAATAAATATATTGAACACCATTTTTTCTAGTGCTGATCTCTGGAACACCCTACTTTTAACCTCTTTCCATGCTGAGAACTGATTATTTATTTCTACTCTGTTTCCTATCTCACAACCAGCTTTTAATCCTTTACCTGCCACTTCATAATTATCATGGCTCCTTAATAGACTCTAAAGTTTATATAAATTATATCTTCCAGTTGTTCATTATCCACTATTTTGTTAACTCTTTCCAACACTTTAGCAAGGCACAATTTAATCTTAGAGAAACCAATCTGGCTCCTTCCTGCTATATTACATCAAACAATTGCTAGTTAGAACTATCTTCTGAAATTTCCAGAATCATCCTTAGAACCATTTCTAAAGAGGAGTTCACAATGTTTACCACTCCTCACTCATCTTATATAGATTAATTAAAATGACACATTACAGATTTTTCATTTAGCAGTTCATTCAGAACTCTCTGAAGTATGCCATTCAGGACTCATGATTTAACTTTCTGATTTTCTCCCTTCATCTCTTTTTGGATCTCTCTCTCTCGCTAACAATATCTCCCTGAAATAATGTATAAAGAATATTTCTCCTGCAGTTATCTTTTGATGAAGACCAACACAAAATAGTGACTCTGCTATTTCCTGGTCCGCTCTGATTGACTCCTGTACACTATGTTGATCTAGCAGACCTAGTGACTCCCCTCCAGGCTTTCTATTTCTGTAATAGTTAAATAATTGCTATTTGTCTTTACTATTCATCTTCCCTTATTTGTTCTTCTTAGCCAACCTTTATGTTCAGTTCTATTAACATCACTTGGGCTAGATGTCCATTTTTAACAGATACTTTTTTTGACCTGAATACAGTCTCATACTACACCTCGTCATATAATCCAGCTACTTGTCTCCATCTTTATAATTTCCATTTCTTGATGTTCAGTGTCACCTGCAGAACTGGATGAACTATTTGCAGTGAATAACTGAATTTAGATCCCATTTTTGTGTTTGTTTCTTTTTGAACTATGTGGGCACAGAAGTATTTTCACAAGTTTGCTTGTTCAGAATTATTTCACAAATGTTTTATGTCAGCATACAGCAGATTATGGACTGTTTGCAAACGGTTCACAGCAAGTATGGCTTAAAGTAATTCAATTCAAAATTTGAGCTGCTTTGGCTGGATACTTAGATCACATGGGCTCTGTGGTTCTTTTATGAAGACAGTGCAGAGTCCTCTATCCAGCCACTCAAACAAGGCTGTAATAACTGTATGTGTGTAACCATCTTTACCAAAGATGCTTCCCATCAAGAAAACTCCTGTAATAGTCATACCTAACCCAGATACAACATGATTACAATTTGTAATACTTGCAGGACCAATTGCTGTTAATCTTTGAACTGTAACGGGTCAGAACAACCATACTGAAACTGGGCATACTGACTCAGGCATAGCAGAAGTGTACACAAGGTCAGGCACTGCTGCTGCCTCCAGAGGGAAGGAGGAAAACTCTCCTATAAAAAATTAGAGAGCATTAGGAAAGGAAAGGAGCAAAGAGACAGACCCATCACAATTGCAAATAATTTGGGTAAGCATCCAAACATCTGGGTGATTATTTAAATGGAACCTTCTGAGATGTCCCCATCACTGCTCGAAGTATGGCCTCACTATTTATTTGCATTCTTATGCTTGGAATTTGTATCATATACATTCTACCTCATCATCCAAAAGTTCTCTTACAACAGACTCAATGGAATCCTTCCTGTATAGTGCTACACTTCTACCTCTAAAGCCTAATCTATCTTTGCTGTGCAGTTTATAGCTAGGAATTAGAGTGTCCCATTGATTATTCCTGAGATTTGAGCCTCAGGTTGGCTGCTGAGTTTCAGATGGCAGGTTTTGAAAGCAGGCAATATCAATTAGTGCCCAGATAACACAGAGATGTTTGCTTTACAAATACAGAAATAGTGCTGATTGCATAGGTGGATTCTCATCACAATGTGTTTGAAAAATGCCAGTTATGTCTAGGATTTCTCCCAATTCCAAACATACCAGCTCACCCAATTTTGCTTTTAAGCTTTGTGTATCAGGATAGCAGACAGGCATTCGTAAATGTTATAGAGGCTTATATACCTCTTTTCATTGAAACAGTGTAACATATTAGATGCTTTCCTTATCCTCCACTTTCCCTTTTCCCAGTTCAATTGTCTTGAGTCCTACTATGAATATATCATTCTATTTATACATCTGCAGTACACAGCAAGCTTGATTTGCTGATCTGAATGCTCCTTTTCCCAGCTCTAGCTGTAGTTTAAATAATCCCCCCACACCTTAATTTTCCTCATTAGCAGTATGATTCCATTTTTGTTGAAGTGGAGACCATCCTTTGTCTATAAACTCTCTTTTCTCAGTGCCTTAACCTCTCCTCTTTACACCATCTCAGCAGCACACTGAAACTCTTAAATACTTGTGAGCTGTCCCTATGCTTCGAATCAACAGTATTTAAGAGAGGGCTGCTGCAGAGGTTCTGGATTTAAGCATACTTCTTAATTATCTATATTTCTATTTCTCTCTTCTACAGTGCCTCGTGTCATTGGTATTCACAGATATCACAATCACGTCGCTCCATCTCTCTCTAAAAAAGTTATTTACGTGATGATCTTACATCCTTGGAACCAGTAGGCAAATTAATCCAGGGTTTACCCTGCTGTCATACACACAGTTATCACAGGACCACATTCCTCCACATAAACACTTTCCCCTTCTAAAAGGGAGGGGAACTCATCTGCCTCTGTAACATCCCGGACACAGCAAAACCCTTTCTGTGCCTCTGGGGGCTGCACTTGGAGAGGTAACTGAGTGGTCTAGGAGGAGAAGTTGCCAGGGATGCATGTTGTTCTACCTGCGGCTAGGTGTAACTGACCCTAGGCTACCTTTTCTGCAAAGCCTGGGGGCTTGGAGCCACTGTGCCAGGGAACCTGTGGGGAGCTGAGGGCCAGAGCCACTGGTGGGGGGCCACAAGGTGTGCAAGCCATTCACAGGAAGGTGGAGAGGGGAGGAGTAAGTTAAGCACACCCTAAGCTGTTGGGCTTTTCACAAGCTGGGAGCCTCCATTCCCTCCTTCCCTTCTCTCCCTGTGAAGAATGCACTGGCCTGCCCTGCTCCCTCTGACCTCCTTTCTCCCCTCCATGAAAATGGCTGGCTCTGCTCCTTATTGGGGAATGGAAGAGAGGAGCAAGGTTTTCCTGAGCAACAGATGAAAGGACAGCCTTGAGGAAAGCATATGGAGGGCTAGGGCCAGGATGGGGCAGATTGAATGAATTGTATTGTTTGGTAGAGGTGGGGTAAAGTAATCTGTATTAACTGTCAACAGGGACCACACCTTCATTTCTAAACTCTCCTTCCTCTGGCACCCCTTGAGAAATTCAGACTTCTTCAGAAATTCTTCCCCTCCCACATCTGGAACATATTTATTTGCTTCACTGAGTGAAGAAACAGCCCTAAAAACTGGTTCTATGGATAAACCAAACATTGCAATCTGCTAGTTATGGTACAAGTCACAACAGAATCCAAGTGTTCCACATTTTAGTTGTTTATCATGTTTGGATAGCTTGTGTCACACACTGGCAGATTGGAAGGTTGAGAGGTATGCCCTCAGTCCTCCCCTCTACCCCAGCCAAATGTCTGCTGCGTCAGGATTGGAAGCGAGGTATTCTATTTCACAGGCACCTTATCTGATATTAGGGCTTAGCCATAACTGCCTGATTTTTTTTCACCAGGGAGCTGTGTGAACCCTCCCAACTCTGGCTTGCATCGCATTCAATACAAATGTTCTTATTGGTCCAGTTCATATGTGAATCACAAGCCACAACATTCATAAACAGTACAAGTTCGTGGGAATGTAAAATTCCTTGTTTGCACAAAGGCAATCGGGCAGCTAATTGTGAAATCAGAGACCTAGCTTTTAGCTAAGACTTTCAAAATGAGGAACGTAAATTTATGATCCTAAATCCATATTTAGATACCTAAATACGTGATTTTCAAAAATGCTGAGCACCCGGCAGTTCTAACTGATTTCAAGATGGATAGTTGACTGATACCAGCATCATCATACAGCACCACCCTAGCTACATTCTCAAATAATCATATAACAGAGAAAAGACTCTCTAGCCACGGTCATTATACAGACTAGTAGCCATCTTGGACTGCAGGTAAAAATAATGTGGTGTTCAGAACCCTTTCAATCAGGCACAGAATGGAATTTGTCAGATCACCACGTCCTGTCTTAGCTGGAGTTAGGGAAGATGGTTTTACATCTGCAGCTGCTCCTTGAGGAGATGTGCACTTACATCTACAGTCACTTGTTTAAATCATCAGTGCAGTTTGTGTACTTCAGAGACACATTTGCACAGTGCGGCATGCTGCTACTGGCTCTTGTCACCTAGCAGACCCTGTAGCCACTCCCGCTTGTAATCAGTGGTTTGCCCACCATCCACATGCCCATAGAGATACAAACCAACCCACAGTTGGCCAAACCAGCTTGCCTTGTTCTGAAGCTCTGGGTCACCCTTAATCAAGAAAAATGTGAAGCTTGGTGCTTGCCACCAGCTCTTGGAAGTCATCTCTGTTGTCACGGCATTAATTAAGTTACTAGGTGAATAAAGAGGACCTTGGCATGGGCTCTATGGATCTCAGTCTGATGCTACAATGTAACCCAGATATAAAATAAGATGAAAGCAGATCCCAACAACATTTTATCAAATAACAAATATACCAGGCCACTGCCTGCCGGAACAAGACAGAAACAGGACTAGGTCTACTGGAATTTATGTTTTGGGAGGGGATATATTTTATAGTTACATCTAAAAGATCAACTGTAGTATCTTTGTGAGGAACCAGAGGAAAATGGCTTCTGATTAGATGCACTAGGCATATTGATCATATGAAAACAGATTTAACCAATGAGGGCTACAGAAAAAATACCATTTGGTTTCTCCAATCTCACTACACTTGCATAGCTCTGCCTGAACTGAAGCTATAGTTCTGGATAGAGCAAAACCAAAACACAACAAAGAAATACAATTGCAAAATGCTTCTAAAGATAGCTTCCACATACAAAAACTTTGAATGAACCACTGTTGGTGCATGGCTGCAGATCAAACTCAAGCAAAGGCTGATTTCTGCAGTTAGTACTGAATAGTTTGCACAGCTAACATCGGTTTAACTCCTGTTGGTCAGTCAGGCCCAAAGAGTACAAAGCAACCTTATTAGAGGCCAAGATCTGGATCTGTAAACGCTGAAGTCATTGGGGCAACTCTTATGAGTAAAGTACCAGATGTGCATCATTGTTGCATGACTGGGCCTCCGCTTGTGACACAGAAATGTACGCAGTGTTGCCAGCTCATGAAATTGTATCATGAGTCTCATAATATTTCATATTTTCCTTACAGCCTCAGCTCACGGAAGGTTGGGATTATGTGAGAACCTTAGTTTTCATTTCAAAAACAAAATTTCTGGTCCTCATGGTTGTGGATAGAATACGGAAAACTCTAATGGGTCAAAAACCAGAGCAAATAAAACAAACCCATTTTTTTTTCCAAAATCTCATTATTTTTAGGCCAATCTCATGATTTTGGGGGTCTGACTCACGAGTCATGAAGACTTGAATTACTGTATATGTGCTCAAAACTAAAATGATAAGATTGACTTGATGGTGTCTTAGGAAAACTGCAAACACACGGAAAACTACCTTTTTTTTGCAGTACTCCATCTACATTTTCTCCCTCCAGCTACGGACATCTGAGGAAAGTAGTTGAGAAATGAACAAGTTGTGAAACTGGACAATTAGGTTCATTTTTAAAAAATGAAGAAAAATTGTGGCAAAAAATCTTTTTACTGGGGCAATTTTTTGATTCCTTAAATGAACTGTGTGAAAACATTGTTTAATAATTATTTTAAGATTTTTATAATAGGAAAGCAGTAATTAGCTTGTTTCCTTATAAATGGTCCCCATCTCTATTTAGGCAGAACTGCAGTTAAAATAATTTTATAGCACTTAGAATGAAAGCACTAACCTAAGCTACAGTACAGCAACATACAGTCTCATTTGGACTCCTACTGTTTCATTTAACTTTTGTTGAACCCTTTTTTATTGTTTCCTAATGTAATGTAGTTTGCCTAAACCCTCTATTTGATATTCCTTCTTCTGTTTGTTTACTCCACAATGAAAATATGTGTAATAATGATGGAATACGTACTATTTGTACTATAATACAAATAAAGGCTAGAACGGATGGCATATAGTCTTAGTAGCATGAACTGTTCTACTTTGTCAGTTACAATGTTTTAGAAACTTTTCTTTATTGGGAGAGAATTTAATAAGACAAATAATCAGTCATGAAGAATGAAGCAGAACTCTGCTAGTGACTGCTGGGTCCAAATGATGCATTGTACATGGAAGAAGGCAATACTGTAACCCTTTGTAATACAGAGTACCAAAATAACAAGACACACACAAAGTGCCAACCCATTCTAATGAACTGAGAGACTAAGGGGCAGATCTCAGCATTTCATAAGGTTGCTTCTCACTGCTCTGGCAGCACACAGTAGCCTAAAAGCCAATTTAACTGGCTACACAGGAATGCCCCTGGAGTAGAGGAATCTCCTCACCAATGGAACATAGCCAGTGTAACGAGTTAGTTCCACCCCACCTTCAGTGATGGGGGATGTGGCTGGAGGGGAAGGGACATCACTGGAATGCTGGACTTTAGCGATCCCTGGATGTATGCTAGGAGCCCTTGGCACTGGGGAGCAGAGCAGTGGTTTAAAGCCATTTTTGCTCCCCCATGCTCAGCTGTGCAGAGCAGAGCTGTGGTACAGCCAAGCATCTGGCCCTAAGAGTCTGTGGGAATCAATATCCTGTATACTTGTTACTATTCACGTTTCATGATGAAAGAATATTTTATTTAAAAGACTTAAAAGGCTGGAAGTCACACACAGGAAAAAGTGATGACTCGACATTTTGAAATATGGACAAACAAACTTAAAACTTTTTCCCTACCATATCTATTTAATCCACTACAGTGACAGAAAAGCAAAGCTTACAAGAATTTTGCCATCCGAGAACTTCATAAAATAGGAATCTTGTAAATTTCACTTTAGTACCACTATTTCACTTACAAGAAAGGAGTCCCTTCCTTCAATGCACTTGTAATTTAGCCCAAATGTCTTGACAATAAAATTGAACAAGGTCAGCAGAAAAAACATACAACATGCATCCAGGAGTGTAAATACAAAGAAAAACAGTACACAGATTTGTTACTGTAGGGTCTAGAAAAATTCAGCCAGGCTTGCTTCTGTGCAGTCAGAGACAAAGAGAACATACCTGCCTTTTATCAATCAGTTCGAGTAGTCCATACTGGAGATACTGCAGCCACTGGCACCAAACTGGCTGTTCCCAGGGAGACAAATTTAAATCCTCCCTCCCCCCCACACACACACCACCCCAAGCCAGTCCATCCCCTTGGAAACCACAGAACGGTCTATCTCCTGACCTGTGCTAGACTTCACTGATCCCATCATTCCACCTATTTGTGGTTTTCTGGTTTGAGATTTAGATCACCAAAGGCAGGTTTTATGGCCTCCCAGTACTAGTGTGATTGCAAGCCAAGCGGGAATTCACTCCTCACTAACAGGGATAAGCTGAATGTGAAGGTTTGGCCATAGAAGGGCCACTTTTGCATCTACATAAGTAAGTAATCTTCTTTCTGTCCTGGTCAGGGATGCTGAGGCGGTGCTTTGGGGGAGTAATGGTTGGGGGAGATGATACAATTTAGCTTGCAGGCACAGCACACCCTTGGCCAATAATTGTTAATTAATTATATTAATAGATTATAGCAGTTTCACTACTTTTGTGGGCAAGCGCCTTCCTTCTGGTCTCTCCGCAACAAACACAGAGTTTATTTTTCAAATAAAGTGGATTTGTAACACTCCCTTTAAAAGGAGCTCACCAAATGTATTACCAAGCCATTAGACTAAATTACAGGTGCACTGAAAAAAGGTCATATTTTTGGCTTGCCAACCATATCCTTTACATGAAGCACTCCTGTTTTGGAAGCATCACACTAATTCATTTCTGTATGGCTAACCAACAGGCGCTCGTTGATTACTGAGGCTACATTCAAAATCAAACCTTCTAGTTCTAACATGCCTTCTAAGTGGGTAGGGAACCTGTGGGCATTCTCTCTCTTTTCTTCATGAACCGTTATTCGAGAGACTTTATATTGTAATAAAGTATAGCGTCCAGTCTTGCAATCAGTCATCTATAGATTAATATTATTTTCTACATTGTCATTTCTTTGCCGCTTCAAGAAAAGTACCTTCAAAAAATTCAACACAGTTCTAAAAAACTATGAGCACCAACAACAGAATATGTTCTTTCATCAATAGCTGCTTCAATAATAATAATTTATACTATTATTCTCAAATCAGTTTGTTAAGTCTAATTTATCAGGAGGAGGCTTCCCCCCCATATGAATTCATAAATCATGACAATTCTTGCAAAGCACAAAGGTGAATAAAAACATATTGTTAAAATAATTTTATACATTCTAAATAATAATTGTCCACATTGCAGCCAATAAGACTGTTATTGAGGTATCATACACGCTGTCAAGGTTTCTGATTGGAGAATTATGTTGGAAGCAACTTCTGCTTCTGAATTGTCATGACAGTATTTGAGATCCATTTTTTTTTTAATCCTAACAATATGGGGTTGTCAGCAAATATATCTAGAAGACTTAAGAGGTTCTGTGAAAATCCATCTGTATGGAATGCAACTGAATAATGAAAAACAGCACAACACATATTTCCTGCAATGGTGAATAATATGTCAGATAGAAAAACACATTAGCTTGGCCACTGTATATCTATAATGCATTTATTTCACTGGAATCTTTATGAAAAGTAAACATACAGCTCTAGTTATTGTTACTTAGCCAGCTCAATGAAATAAAGGAAGAGAGAGAGACCAATGGATGAACATTTAAGGTTTCTGAAGCCACCAGGATAAAATTATTTGATTCACAGCTACATCTAATGTGGCTGAGTAACATAAACACTAATATCCTGTTTCTTACCCTAGACAGCAAATCCTGTATTGCTTAAATTTAACTCGACTTGAGCTAATGCTGCTTCATAAAAAAAATGCTTATCAAATATCCTAAAGAGAGATCTCTGAAAAGAGTAAATACCAGATCTTTATTACACAATCTGGAATGAACTCAATTCTAATATTCCTAGTGCATAACGCATTTAAAAGTTTCATGAGTGAGTTTCACCTCAGGTATCAGACACTGAAATTCCAGGCCTGTGTGTCATGCATTGAAACATCTGCAACAGAATACAACATTCTTGATAAATGAGATAAGCAAAAGCATGCATTTAATTAAATAATTTTTAAAAGTATATCTGTTAACTTGCACAGTTGAAAAGAAGTTTAAGATTTTCCTGACTAAAAATTATATACATTAATAATTTTCTGCTATGATTAAATATACTTTGCGGAAGTCAACAAAGAAGTTTTCGAGGTATGACATGTGTGTGTCACATTCAGAGAAAAGCTAAATAACTTGAGTCTGCAATAGCTGCATTTTAAGATGAAAAATGAATGTTGATTATATTACCAGTTTCACCACATCCTCTTGCTGTTTCTACAAAATGCTACAAACAATTACGGGGGGGAAATCCATTCAAGTTAACAAAACTGCAAACTTTCCTGTTATTTTAGAATATTTTTAGGTGTGGTTTGCTCTTAACTTTAGCTGGTTTTCATCTGTTCCTGTAATCCACAAGTCCTCAAAATAACTCTCTCTCTCTCTCTCTTTTTAAAGCAGTTTAATCAGAATAAGGATCTGAACTGTAAATTTATCCAAACCAGTCTCAGTTTAGTGCTTTGGTTTTTGCTGTGCCAAACCACTTCTGGTGTTTCAAGCAAGGCAATGACAGCATACCTTCTTGTTATTATTTATGCATGGAAGGCCAAACCAAATGCTTGGGTGGGTCCCCAAAGACATGAAGTAGGTAGTTTTTTCCATCCACAGGACCCCATTTACATTTAAACGAACTTGCTCCTTGTGAAAGATTGGCTCCAACAGAGACCACAGACATTGAAATTAAATCACAATCACAAGTATAGAAGCCACCAACATTTTGCTAAAAACAACCTAAAACATGTATCTGTATTGCCTTATATACATCAGTAATGAAGAGAAAATGTTTTATTTTATGAGAAGCATCCCACTTAATAGTCTTAATGCACATGTACAGTACGTTGTACCTTCTCAAGCTACTGTTAAACATACAGCAAACAAAATGACCTCTGTAATGACTGGATTCTTCACCATGGGTAGGAAAATTGTCATGTGGCGCTCCAGGCTTTAAATGGAAGATTTCTTTTGGCTGATCTTCGAGTGGCACTGACTTGACAAATGTGGGAAAGTCCTCAGCTGTGAGATGGGGGCTTAGGTTGTGGGCTCTTGGTCAACTGAAAGGTTGCATTAAATGTAAATTATAGGACTGTTACTTAGATATATACCTTTCTCAACCAGGTGAAAGGCAAACAGTGCCCTGCACTAATTCACAGATGAACTGGTGATAGGCTTGCTGGCAAAGGCAGGCAGGCAGGCGGCAGGCAATTATAATCCTCATCTTTGAAGGAAGGAAGGAAAAGTATTTTTATATAAAACCATATTAAATTTCCTTTTTAAGTGCCTCTACGTATTTCTCTTTTCAATTTATATGGAAAAGTATTAGGCAAAAATCTACAGCAGAACTGGCAGTAAATATCACAGTAACAATTGCTCTTTTATTAAATATTTATTGAAATAAATTCCTGTGCTTTCTCATTTTTCTTCTTCTGCTTCCAATATTTATTTACAGCTGATTATTAACATCTGCCAGTGTAACAGTTTCATCTGTACAGAAGCCGAAGGGTAAAAAAAGTCACACACACACACACACCTCTAACATGACCTGTACTTAGGCAGAAAACAGTTTTCCCAGTCACCGCTTGGCTTCCTGTCTGTGACCTCTGAAAAGCATTGGAGGCCAGGGTTAATGGCCTTTCCAATCTCTGTGATAAGAATTCATTTTGTTCTATTACCAGCAGTTATCTCAGGAGCCTGCTGCATCACTTCAGCAGGGTTCAATCAATGAGAGGACCTAATGAAGTAACCAGCTGTAGCTCTATTTCCCTGGTCAACTCTATCAGACAAATAAGATCTATCAGTCACATCTTAAGGCCTATCCTAGAAACTGCATCTTCACATGCTGAACCCGTATGCATATGAACTAATGATACCCGACCATTTCTTTTTAATCTTCCCTTTTGATACGACTTCTCTAACACACAAAATGGAATGAAATGGGTTCTGAGATGTTTCATTAAGAGAACAATAATGCAGGATTAAAGAAGGATGTATTTGCAGGAGGAGAAGGAGTCTGTATTAATAGCAAAAATAGTGCAAATTATACTGCATCACTGCTTAGATTTTTTGCCATGAAGTCCTAGAGTTTTTATACAGCTCCTTATGCTGGCATTTTAGAACTCTTAAAAAGGACAAAAAAATCATTTTGTTTATTATTTTCAGTCTTAAGCGATTAAATGTTAAACAGTTTTAATTATAGGATTTGTCTTTGGGCTTGTCATTTAGAAAGGAAATATAATTATGGTGATAGTTTTACTTTTCAGTCAAATGTCAGTCAACATAATTACAGATCTTGATTTTGCTTTATTTCATACTTAGGTGATATCACTAAAAAAACCTGAATTGTGCTAAACTGTACTATGAATACATTTATGATTTGTTACAATGAATTGAAGCCTCCTGTAATTCAAAGTACTTACAGCTTAGAAACACAAATCTACTCTTACCAGGAACCGTGTTCTAGAGTTTAAAAAAATAAATACGAAAATAGAGAAGGGTTTAGAAGCTTTCAGTTTACAGCTCTATACATCAAAATATGGTTTTAGATGTGTTTATAGGGTAGTAATTAAGGGATGCAGGACTAAAATACAGTTAGTATTGCCTATATCAAAATGACCAGCTCTGCTTTTTTGTTATATATGTGGCAGCGTAAGTTCTAGTGTGCCGCCACAGGCAAATCACTAAAAGTGCTGTGGGAAGCCATGTTAGAGATCCTCAGATTTGCTAGTATGTTGAAAGCCACGTGTAGCTGAATATACTTTATTAGGTTAATCAAGATGAATCTCATGAAATGAAATTTGTATCCTTTTAACTTGACTGCCCTCTTTGTCAAAATTGAAATGAAAGGAAGTCTGGCTATTTGCTGCTACACAAAAAGAGAGATGATATCCAAGAAGTAAAACAAAATAAATAAAAAGCACTTTCCGTTCCACAACTTGATAAGGATGTACACACATGCACATCTCATTCATTGAAAGCCAACTATCATTTTGTGCACAGTAGCACATGTAATGGCTTTTGACATATATGTTCTAGATTACAAATGATTCAGATAAATGTGTATATCTTTTTTTATTCTGTGTGTAAAAATAATGATATTCTTCCTTTGCAGTGAATCTATATTAATGAAACAATAGGAATACTACTTATCCAATCAAGTAATAGGTAAGATATATTTTGAAAATTAAAAGGAAGCTATCTAAATACTGCTATTTGGTATATAAGGAAAACATGTTTTTGGCAGGGATACCTAGGCACACATGAAAAGGGCTGAAATATCTATGCTGCATATGTAAACAGATAAGATTATGCCTAGAAGGCATTTTGGGAACATCTGTCAATTTTTTATGGAATGCACTGATTGTGGGCTATTGATTGCATTTAACAAAGTTGTTGCAAAAAAAAAATCAGCTAACAATTTGTGTAGAAAGGGCTGATCAATATTTAAATGACTCACTTTATTGATTTAAAATTAACTTTCAATTAAGAGATCCATAGGACTCTTAACTGCGACACTTATCCATTCAAGAGAAAATAAAGGTACATTTATCGATACACTTAAACAGCAGTGGCTGGTTTCCTATTGATTCAGTCATTTGCGCTGGGATTCGTTAGCGTCATCAGACTTTAACTCGCTTACTAGGTCTTCACAGTGTAGAATACTGCAAGATGCAGGAATGTACAAAACGACACAAGGGAAGTATAGAAAACTAAACCGAGTTAAAAGATGTATGAAAAGGTAAGTCATGCGTATGCTTTTTAAATCTCTTACTGAAGGGGGATTCTTTTTAAAAACTATCTTGTTTTCCATTAAGAACAGATCTCTATGATGATGCATTTTATAGAGCAACTTGTTACGTACAATACTTTTTTCTATTGGAATTGTATAAATGAATGAAATCTTTGTCTATAATATTGATCAGTAACTGCTCTATTGGCTCCTATTGACTAACAAGATCACCAACTGTGTATATTAACATGTAATCAGTGATGATAAACACACTGTTTATAGAATGTTTTAAAGAGGCAGTATCATGTTTTCCATTTATAAATACTATCTAGCTACCTACCTATTGTGATATTTAAGGCCAATATTATTTGCCAATATGGTTAGGATATTATGCTGGCCAGTATTGTGTATTTTGGAAAACTTACAAATACATTTTAAAGTATGCACTAAATGTGTATTTCTATTTTTTTTAAAGACAAACTCAAATATACTTAAATCAAATAAAAATAGAACAAAATAGCAGAATGATAATTATGAACAATTGCATATGCATACATTTAGGGACACTAATTTAAAACAGAAGTGTAATTATAAACTTCATTATTTATATGCATTCTCAGTATTTTAGCACACAAAGTGAGCTGGATGTATCATCTATTGAGTTAATAGTGAACCAAATTCATCCCAGGTGTAACCTCATTGAAGTCAGTGGACCTGGAACTACACCTGGGATGAATTTGACCCAATACTTCGAATGCGACTTGGCACTCACCATCCTAGATTTGCATATAACATACATCACAAAAATGAAATCAAAATAAATGTCCAGCAGGCACGGCATGTTTACTGAGTAGAGCAGTAATAACCTTGCCTGATATATGTGTGACACTGCTTCTCTTTGCAGTGCAGCATCATTTGGTGTGGGGGAGGGTTAACTCTGACAGTGGCTCTGGATTGCCTTGTGTCTCCCAGTCTCATTGGCTCATCTCTCTCTCTCTCTCTCCCCCCCTTTTTTAAGCATCATGGCCCAGAACTGTCTGTTCAGTGAAATGAAGCTGCCCCAAGTTGACCCATTCATTACCTATTCATTTGCTGTGATGTAATCTCTGGGAGGAAAATGCAAGCTGTCTAATTATGTTAAACATCAGAACCTCTTCAGTTCAAATGGCATTATTCTTTAACCCTAGAATCTATACAGAGTGTGTTTAAGATCTCACTCTAATATGTGATCACCAATATTTTATAAAAATCTTCTAGATTTTGTTAAACCCTAAAACCAAAGCATTTTATATTATTATGAAGACCTGGTTACATTATTTATTCATTGCTCTGTCCACTAAAGCTTAAATTGTATTTACCACAGGCTCATTTGCACAGTCCTATTACATAGCAGTAATATCTTTAGGATCATAATGAGGCAGAAAACTGATTATGGCCCTTGTGCTACTGGGTGGGAGTCAAGATCAGAAAAACTGGTGTGTAAATGCAAAGCAAGTGTCCCCTCCTAAAATGTCTAAATCACATAATATTAGTGTAACATAATTTGGAATATATTATGATGGTTGCAATTACTAAAAAGTGCATGGTTCCATTATTTCCAACTGGAAATTAGATGATTATACTAATTAAGTGATAGCAGGTGGCACAGGATGACTGTTTCAATCCTCTCTGATCTGCAAAGAAGGATGCATGGTTCAGTGTCTAAAACACCCAGGAGTAGTAACAATTGGCTTAAGCACTATTTGGTCCCAAGGTGCAGAAGAGGGATTCACTTTGATTTAACACTTCCTTATCACATCAAAGAGGTGAAAAAGGCATCTTTATGGATTGGTCTGGAAAAAAATTCCACTGCTTCAGCTTTCAGCCTAGCAGCTAAAGTCTTTGAGTATATTAGAACTACAGTATGAAATAACTACAGATAGAATAATAAAATGCTAGAATTGAAATGAAAAATCTTTTGATAACAAGTCGCCTAAACTTCATACTATCGCTTTCAATTTGTTAAATTCCGAAAAAGTTAATATTGTATTAATATGAGGCCAATGATTAAATTGAAAATGCTCAAGTAACGTAAATGCTCTATCATATGAGCATTGTATACTCTTAGGAATGTACCTGGTCCTTAAATAAATTTAAGTTTTAGTCACTCTTAATCAGCATTTACACATGATTTTCATAGCAAGGTTTGGAGACCATTCGCAATTTCAGTGAATGGGAGAAGTAACCCTCTAGACCTACATGTCATCTACAGATCCTTTTCTTCTTGTCCCCTGTAGCTCTGTATTCATACTGAAGTAAGGCCATGAAAATAGTCAACATAATCTGTTACTTCTTTGGAATCCGCCATTATCATTTTAATGATATAAGATGTGCTCAGAAGTTAGCTCTTTTTGTCTGGTTTTCACACTATTTATTTCTGAAGTGGGACCTCAATTTAACAGCAACAGGAAAGCAGATCTGTTGAAGAAGAAACATGCTGAGTGAACCATAAGAACGCAAACAACGTATGCCTAAGAGGCAAACCAAGTGATTCTTACAAATGATGGAAAATAAATGTTATCTAATTTCTGAAATTCTCTTATCCAGCTTTATCTGTCTCTGCAGAGTTTATTTCAGCATTGTTATTGTATTTCTTACAACAGATCAAAGACATGGCTGATAAGACTTGATTCTAGATGTATGTGTATCATTGCATGATATCTTACAGTGTAACTAGTTTATTTAAACCTTTCCTTTTTTCCCCCAAAGCCTTGCTTGCACCATAATTTCAGACTTTTCACATCATTTTACTGAAATCATGGGATGTACGTATAAGTAGTTACTAGAGCTGATACTATAAGGTGTAAAATTTTTCTTCTATTTGAGGTTCTGCAGTTAGTTCACTATGGCATTCCGTCTCGCATGATGATGTGTGCAAACTAAGTATACTCTAACCCTCTCACGCCACAAATTTTAACATAGTTGCATGCATTCTGATGCTAGCAAAATGCAGTAAAATAGATGCCTGTACCAAGGCCAAACAAGAAATGTTCTCCAGCTGACAAGCCCAAAAACTCATCCTTATTCTATAGAGAAAACCATGAAAGTTTATGGGAATTGGTCATCTCATATGTCTTTTATGCTTTAGCAGAACTAAATGGAATGGAACTAAACTTTAGATCACAAAATGCATCATCTCTTCAATGAATACTAAACTGTTCAACACTTGAAAATATGGTATCATTTGAATGCTTTTCTGTTCATTTATATAACACATTCTTTTTCCAGGACAGAACTTAAGTGAATGCCCAACAAAAAAGGCAACAATTGCCTTCCCTCGCGTAGGTGGAAAAAATTAGTCTTATACCCTAGAGGACATTCAATTAGCCATGCAGATTGGAATAATGGTATGCTGCAACTCATAGGCAGCTATTGGAGAAATACTAACTACTTGTTCAATCACAGCAAATAATGCACTACTATAGGCACCAGGCCAATTTTCTTACCCTTGCATGCCACTGATTAGTTCAGCCTCAGCCGAACAAAAATCCTTAATCTTCTCTTTTTAATATTGAAGAGGTAAACCCTCTTTCACCTGCACGTGGAGTCTGCTTTTTCATCAAAGCTCAGGAGATTCCAGCAACAAAATCAATGTATGCATGTTCAGAGCAGTTTTCAGGGTTTTGTAAGACAAATCTTTCAAATGGGAGCTAGTTTAATGCTATTGAGCTGAGTTTCGATCTGACAGAGTGAGTGAACAACACAGAAACAGTTCACTTACCACTGCTCACACTATAGGAGGTTGGAATCAGATACAGCTCTGTGCAAATACAGCTATACAATTTCGCAGTAACTCTCACACAGCCTAATTCAACCATAAATTGACTGTTTAAACAAATGAATAAAGATACAAATAATTTAAAATGTACTTATTTAATTTCTTTTTCTACAATAAAGAAATGCTTTACAGTTTCATAGGAATGCTCTGGGCCTGAGTTCCTGTCATTTACTCTGGTAAAGATCTAGAGTATCAAAAATTACGTATGTGTAAAATTGATGTCAGAGAAATATCAGGCTCTGTGTTCTTATTAATAGAGACTATGCATACATCCCAAATATAATGCCCAAATCTCCTATACTGCATTTTTATGCAGTTTAAGACTTCTAACAACTTATTCCTTGGATTTCTTTGAAAGGGAAAGACTGGTTTTAATAATATGCACTTGTTACATTTAAAACTTCCCAGCAACTTTTTTGCAAATTAAAGGTGGATGTAGCTTTTGTAGCCAGATAATTTGGGGCTTGCTCCTGCTCTCACTACAGGCAATGGCCACACTATTACTGATTTTGATGGGAGAAGGACTGGAGCCTTTTCATTTTTCCCCTAAGTGAATAACACAGTGCCTAGCTAAAGCTCATTAAAGAGAATTGCTACACATTAGATGGTTATACTTCTGATTAGGGTTCTCGATTTCATACCCTCTATGGTACCTAGAATAATATGAGATGTACTTACTAAAAACGATGTTCATATTTCCTATTTTAATAAACAAAATCACAAGCCCTCTAAAATGCCTATGGTATAATTTTAAACACACAATCTTGAACGGCAATGCTAAAAGATAATGAATCTGGTGGAAAGAACAATGCTTTAGGCTCTAATAGGCACTTTACCTTAAACTTTGGGGGGTGGGCAAGTCTTTATTACATCACTCTTATTACTTCTATTAGATTCAGAAAGCATTTGCAGCACCTACTCAATCATGCCTTCAACTGACTCCAGTTTTAGTGTCAATTGGACAACGTTCATTATGATTACAATGAGCAAAAGCAAGTATTGTTTCAAATATTCAGGTCACAACAGAAAGTCTTCTGCCCAGAAGAAGAGAAGATCAACTTTGAGTAAGACCTATTTTCATTTAGTTCAACTCCATGTCTACAATTACAAAATGGATGAGAGATGCAATTATTACTGGTATGACTCACTTCAGTGGGAGATTTGCATGAGTGAGACCAGAGTAAAAACTTCAGAATTTGGCATCAAAGCCTTGATTCTCATATATACATGTGATTAACTTCACATGCAAGTGGTCAGATGGAGCTCCAAGGGACTACTCATGTGCAAAGTTACTCACATGTATAAACATTTGTAGGACTGTGGTCTATATTTGTGCAAAACTGACACATGCGATATGTATTAAAATATTAGATGGAGTAATAAATGAATACATTTCATGATGCTATACAGTACAAACAAACCAGTACTAAAGTTTCCTTATAAAAATAGCAAAGCAAATATGGGCTTAAAGGGTAGCTTCATTATATTAGCAAATTTCAGCAAACTAGCAATTTTCACGTATAAAAGTGTCCATTCACCAATATAATTGAACAGTTCTATTACAATTAGAAGTTCAGTATTTTAATAGCATATAAATAACCTCTCCCCCGATTTTCATTATGCTAAATTTTTCAGCTATTGCAGTCTTGTGAATGAAAGTGATTGTTAAGGTACTTTATCCCTTTTAAAAAAAGGTAATTTAATTAGATGGCCCATTTTTAAGGCATAAGTTTACTAGTCAAAACCAAGGAGGTCTAGAGTTGAAGGAAAATTCTCTTTTATTTTATAATCCTGACTACAGGATTGTATTAATATAGAAATTCTCTTCTACCATTTCAGTTCTTTTTCAATGCAGTCTTTCAGCAAAAAGGATACCTACACTTTGGTGTCATGGATAGGATTCCATGCACATATCTCAAAATACGAGTGTATCCTTCTGCTTTTGAACATAAAAGGAGGTATTTCCCCATGCCCATAAATATTTCACAAGTAAATTGTGTGTTTATTTTTAAAAAGAACTCGCATAGTGGTAGTCACATCACTGGTGTCTTGAGATGCCTTTATGAATAGTGTACTTTTCTCCCACCCTACTGCCTCATTACAGGTACACAGGGTTTTTTAATGTGACTAGTGCCCAGGAATTATTTAATTGTCCTCTAATCACCTACACTTTCCAATACTCTCCCCCCACCCAAAAAAATGTAAAATGGATCAGGAAAATCATTTTCTGCCCTTTATAACTATAGAGAAAGAAAAGATAAGGGAATGGTTCGAACACATACTGTGGGACAAATGCTGCAGTCCTTGCTCAAACATATCTCCCACTGGGGTCAACAGAGGTTTAGCCTGTGTTAGGAGTTCAGCATTTGGCATCGTATGTGAAAAGAAAATCTTGGAATTTATGGGTGATCCTGTGTCATAAAAGAACTGAGGTGCACTGATGGCTGACAGTCACAATTGCAGCATACATAGCAAGAATACTCAAAGCACACAATCAGAAATGCTTAGCCCTGGCTTTATGTTTTCAGACTTTATAGTCAGTATCATATTTTACTAATTTCCAGGCACATTCTGTAAGTCATGGTGGAGAATGCCCCTGTTAAACTTATTTCTACTGCCAGAATTTAAAAATGTCATCTTGAGTTTTATAGAAACCTCATTCTTTTTAGAAGTAATTAGCTAAGGGATAGTTTGTATGGCAATTAAAAAACCACTTGCTTGCAGAAGCTTGTAAGCATTATGTAATTTTTTTTTAAATGACAAGTACATATGTGTATTCTTGCCTCTAGCTTAAATACAGTGAATGTTGTAGTTGGTTGCACAGGAATTGTCTCAAGAACATTAAAGCAAGCCAAACACGATTGTATTCCAACAAAATTGCTCTCTTTATACCGTGTATTGAAACTTGATAACTGTTGGTTATAAAATTCCTTTGATTTTCTGTAGGTAATAAAATACTTTGGCAATTACTATTGACAGTTCTGGATAATCTTGAAGGCTGCCTTGCCTGAAGAAGATGAGTGTTACAAATCACTCCACCGAAAGAGGGAAGAGCAGCAGCAGGCAGCAGACAGGTTTCAATTTCACAATGCTGATTATCTCATTCGTGATTCTATGCATGCCTAAATCTGAGGATCCCTCAAGCAGCTATATGGACTTCTACTTTTAAAATGCCTATTACGCTTTCATACTTTTTGCTGCTTCCTGAAGAGTGCCATTTCGCCAAGCTTAAATAGCAGAAAATTGCACTGCTTTTCCTCTGCCCATCTCCTCAATCTCTATTAACCTGCACAAGAACAAAGGAGTATGATGGTCCAGCTATAGGTTGGGAAATAGGTTTGAAGTTGTTTTTCATTTACTGGTACCCATCTTTCTGATTCATAAAAGTGTCCTAACAATAACATCACTTTAATACATTTGCAAATGATTGAAAATAGAATATTTAAATATATGTATGTAGCTTCACATATGTATGCACATACTAGAGGCACAATTTGTTCAAACATACATGCACGTGTTATTTACACACACATAAACTGATTCTGTACATCTGTAAGACTGTGTCATGGTTGAAATAATAAAGGGATAAAAATGAAATTGGTCCAAATGGGATTTTTTTCCAGTTAGGTTACAAGAGAACAAGCAGAAGCAACTACAAGCAGAAAGGAAAATTGTTGAAGCACCTGGTTCTAATGCTTGCAGTAAGCCTTTATTAGATGTCATAAACTGAATGATGCATTACTCTGTGGACGACTTATAGCCTACAAATGTTGAGGTAAAATGGAGGACAAAGAGTTCTTTTAAAACAATAAGGTTAAATGTTCCTTTTAAATCAAACAATATTTATTAAATGCAGAAATCATAATAGGCTCAGAGAGATTTGAGAATATTTCCTTTAATTTTTAATGTATTTCTGCATTACCTTTACGAATAAAGAGTATTTTACTTTAACAACTCATTTTTATGTCATTATTTACAATCTATCCCACATTCCAAATGCATTATTAAACAAGAATTACAAAATATGTACAAATCCTGATACAAGCTTGATAGGTCTATATCCATTACATTAAAATTCATGTGGGCTCTCAAAACAAACAAACAAAGAAAAGAGAAAGGTACTTTTGTTCATCAGAAAATGTTTTAAAATAAAATCTGCTTTGAATTTGAAAAGATAAAAAGAATGTTTTCTAAAATGACAATTGCTGATTGGCCATCGATTCTGAGCTTTAATCTCATAGCCTACTCAGATTTCCCATTATGTCTCACTGAGGCTTAGAGGAATAGAAATGCAGAACTGTGGCCTTCAACAAAAGTGGAGGGGGGTTGCAGCATTAAGAAACACAGCTGTTGCTCAGAAACTGCAAATGTTAGAATAACTCACTGCTTGTTTTTTTTCCTTGCTGCTAATAAAAACATAAAGTGTTTTGCATGCTTTCTATAAACAGTGCACTTAAGTTTTATAATCTAGTACATCTTATTAAGCGTGAAGTCTGCTGATCCCTAAATTATTCATAACATGGTCCAGACTGATTAAGATTGGCTTGTTAAGGAGCACAAGAAGCAATTAAACTGACAAGGCAGTGCGGCCTTGATGTATACATTTATTATCACAAGAATACCCAAAGTGAATGCCCTTATTAAGCAATGAATTTCACCTCACTGGCCTTCTACCATTGCTGCCACAGGCAGAGAGAGCCAGGAACAACATGTCAAAAGCTAACTCTGAGGAAATGCCTATCTTCAAGTGAAACCGATTTTGTAATGAACCTTTCAGTTCACTCCTGAGGTAATAAATCCTGACTGGTGCATTAATTACTTGATAACATCCCATCAAAATGCAAATGCAGCACTTGACCCATAGGAATGGCTCACTAGCTGTTAACTCTTCAGGGTATACATAAATTGTCTGTTTTCTTTTATCAAACAGGGCATTTATTTCCATCTTGCTAGGGTGAATGTCACTCCTGCCACCCTCGGCCCCTCAGTGGCCTGACACCATCATTTGCAGAGGACTGTCACTATGTGCCGACATCCTAATTGTGCTACTTCTTTGCTTTGTACCTTTGAGGCAGAATTTCCAACTCCCCCCTCCCTTTCTGGAGGAATCTTGCATGTCAAGGACAAAGCTGTAATAGCGTTACAAAGAATGACCCCCACCTCTAAAGTACACTAATCTTTCTTTTCAATGGCAATACATTAAACAAGGAATTTAGTTCCTTGAAGTGATTCAATGAAAGCTGAACATATCTATGTGAATCACTATCCAATGTATGCAGTGTGCATGCTTCAATCTAGAAGAATTCCCCCAAAGGTATAGTGACATGTTTTAAAGATGCTTTTTAAAGACCTTCAGTAAACATTCAATATTTTTACACTAAACCAACAAATAATTCTTCAAAAGGTAAAAGAAAGTACATTTCAGAACAGGAATTTAGGATATACGAAAGGTGATGCAAACTTGCTGTACCAAACCGGCTTCTTTAGTTATTAAAACTGTCTCCTCAATGAATGTTAGTGAGGGATTTTTGTTTTATATTTCCTCATTCAAAATTCAGTTCTACATTAAAGGGGCTGGCTCTCCCACCTAGGTCAACCTGCCTTACAGACTTTCTATTTGTCATGAAGGCTTGGTGAAAAGCCTTAATTCAGGTTACTAGGCAACCCTGCAGGTGAGAAAATATAATGTTTGGCCTACTCAGTTTTCGAATACACACAGTGGCCTAATGCCTTCAACATACACTGTGCAAAGCATGCACTGATAATTCTCTGCTACATTTTCTAAAGGCGAGGTCAGAAGAAAATTAATTGATGCTGAAAATAATGACAGAAGGAGAGGCACCACTGAGACTTGGTGTGACTGGCATGTGATGATGTTAGCAAGAATCCCAGCATGTGACTGGACAGTGTGATGAAAAATATACTTTATGTGAAGGAAAAACAAGTTACAAAACTTAATTAGTTTTTGACACTTCTTCATGAGTTATTATCTTTTCATTTGGAGCATTGCCTTGGGACATCAATACACAAGAAGAAATGAAACATTCTTATTGTAAATCCAAAAGAAAAAGATGACTTTATATTGTGCTTCTCCTTTTACATGTCTTTTTGAATAAACAAAATCCCCGCCACAGCCTAAGGTATACAAGTCACTGAAGATGTATCTGCTGAGAGTATAGAATAGACTTGTTCAATATAATAATCCTGTTACAACTGATCACGCAGTTTTACTTTAAAAAACAATGAGTGAAAGGGGGAATCAAAATGGTTAAAAATATAGTTGAGAAGCAGTTAAATTATAACACCTACAGCAATCATGCTTCCTGTACTGCAAATGTATTTTTAATTTTTTCCACTAAGGTTTATATCTAGAAGTAATTCACACTGATTACTAAATAACCCTTGTGAGTTGCTTTGTCTTTTGAATTTTAAAAAACACACTTGCCGTGAGCAATGAATTTCATAAACCACCAGCTCTCATGCTTGATGAATCATTCTTATTTTATGCAGTGCTGTGTGATAGAGAACGGAGATAAAATATTCTATCCACAAGCTATTCAGTACAATTTATCATCAGCGGCTCACTAGTCCAGTGATAATACCTGGCTTGCAGATTGTAATGATCAGATTCTGTTTTTATTTCAAACAGGAGTGATCCGAATAGCAGAGTTTTTAATTTACATATATTAGTGAGGTTCAAATGTGGCAATAGCTACAAGCAAATTCACTTGCAAACTGAACGCTCGCCTTGCATAATGGGCTCCCTTTGGCAATTACTCACCAGTGAAGTACCCAGATAAAAATGAAAACAAAGAGGAAAAAAGGAAAATCATGATCCAAACACCATAGTGTGGACCAGGATAATTACTGAACCACAGTGAAGGTCACGTTTATATCTGTTTTAGTAATGATTTCTTATATCCTTCCTCTGTATAGAATTTCTAATACCACCTCCTTTCTATGATATGGTACTGTATCCTTTTTTATTCTGTAATTTTCTGAAGTTCCAATACTAGCTTCCTGTTATATAAAAGCAATAGCACATTATCATTAATGTAAGTTTTGGTGGCACGAGTTAGAATAACTAAAACACAGAAACAGCTGATAAATGTGCTAACAACTTCAAAATATCTGTGAATTACACTAGCCTGAACACTCAGTAAAACCAATAGGCTTATAATAAAATACCTCTTATAGCTACATCGCTTTTATCCTGACCACAGTATTGAGTTTGAATTCCCAGCAGCATCATTACTAGACATTTTCTGCCACCTTTCTAAATCTGAACAGCTTCCTACATTTAGTGAAGATTAGGTAATGCTACAAGCAATCAATAACAGCCCTCAATTCCATACCTTGTTCGGAAGAAGAAGTTGATTAAAAGTAAGTAAAAAGGATGGTTGAATATGCTTTAAAACTAGATGATTCTTTGAATGCTCCATGGCCATAAGGAAAATATTATTCACAGGCAAAAAAGATAGGTCTAAATAACATTAAGATGGTGACATAAAGCAACAAAAGCCAGAAAATTCCAAGTTTGACACTCCATCCTTACCTCATAACACAGGTACATGTGAAGAACGGCATGTCAGCCTCAACTTTGATTTTCCAGGCTCTTCTTGGTTAATATGCTTTACAAGTAGCCCTTGTCTGCAATTTTCCCTTTTTCTTTAAAATAACAGTTTTAAAAGAATGCTTTTAGGGAATGCCTATTAGTTACTAGAGACACAAAAAATGTTTCCAAAGCAGCCATCACATTCTTCTCTGCAAACACGCAGAAAAAGGTAAGGCCCAAATTTTTCAAAGTATCTCTATATTTCTGTATGTGCACAACACCCAGGCACATGCGCAAATCATGGTTATGTGCACACAAAGGCACTTTGAAAAACTTGGGCCTAAATATTTAGTGTCTGGTTCTAGTGGCATATATCAGTGGCGTTCTGAACCATCACATCTGGGTGCTGACTGGGCAAGCCAAACAACTAAAGAGAAATGTCAGCCTTCCACCAAAGGCACAAAAGAAAGCTCTATGGCAGCAAGTCAAAAAGCCTCCTAGGAGAAAAAATTCATGTACAAATGAGTTCACGATCTCCCATGTTTCCTAAGTCCCTATCTTCACTCCAGCCAGCTCCAGCTCAGACTATATACTCTTTCAACAGCGTAACTCACTTGTATGACTGGAAGTGGCAAGGGTTAGTGGAGTGGCCGGTGGTCTGAAACTTTATTGAATTAAGGTTAAATAAACGACTGGGAGCAGGTGATGAGCTGCTCTTCCCCAGTATCCGTCGCTGGAATGCTGAATGGGGCTGTTTGCTATGCCCCATTTATGGGTGTGGTATAGATGGAGGAGGGTCTTACTCATCCACAATGCCGTTGTATTGGGATTCTTATTCTCCCTTCCTTTCTTGCAAAGTTTTTATTCAATGGAATGGGAGAAACATTTGGTTGCAACTTTCATTTGAACTTGACTGACCTCCAAAGCAAAGATGCCAGCCATGGTGAGGCAGAAATATTCAGGCAGCGTGCCTTTAAAATTCTTCCCCAGCTGAATGATGGAGTCAGAACTGGCGCAAGGCATAAGCAGTTCAAGGAGGCCCCCTATTAGCTTATTATGTGGGGGGGAGGGGCAAAATATTCCTATTTAGGGCCCTCAATGGGCTAGCACCGCCTCTGAGTGGAGTCATGGAACAGACTTTGTTCTTGTGAATGAAGTGGCCAAAAGGCATCAACAAAATGGTTGAAGTGGCAGTCCACAGGTGCTGGAGATTATCACTTCCACCTGGAGTTAAAGAAAAACCCTCTGTAGCCTTGAAGACTTGTAGAGCTTTGAAGATCCAGCATTCTCAGGAGCAATCTCCTTTCCTTCAGACTGGCTTTTATGTGTTACACTTTCCTAGTTAAATAGGTACTTTTGAACATGTGTTACTGTGAATGTACTTTGGAATTCTCTTTGAAAGAGTGAAATTCATCTCCCAAACTCTCAGCCAAAATTCAAAGCAAGCTGGCTTTGTATAGGCTACTCTAGAAGAGTACAAGAGTCAAGGACTGCAGCCCCACACATGGTGAGTAGGCACAGGACTGTAATGCAACCCCTCCATGGTTCTTATTCCGGCTCTTAGGCTAAATGAAGGGGGTGTGGCACTGGATGTGGAGATCCTGTGGCCCCTGGCTTTTTCCCAACATCCTCTTTCTTATGTCACTCTATTTAGGCCTGTTGCAAAACTCCACTCTACTGGGTGAAGAACCTGGGAGGCTATTGTGCTTGTGTCCCTTCTATCCATCTCCATCCCCAGTGCCGTACTTCAGCAGTGCAGAAGGCCTGGATATGCAATCCACTCACCTGTCAGTGATTAGGGTCTATAATATAAATTTCAGATTTGTTGCTTTTAAAACACGATTCAGAGTCTGTTTAGAAGAAGCCATATGGTCTCATGCAAACAATCCTTAGTTTGGGCCTTATCAGTTTGATATCGTGGAGTTGCAGTTTATCCTATTGTTTTAGATGCTGTTCAAACACCCTGATAAGTGTGCCATACATTATTCCATAACTGGGAAATTCTACAACTGCATGCACACTCAAAAGCAGATTTTCCTAGAGAAGTAGTGATTTGTGCAGCACTTCTGAGACCTCAACCTGGCCCCAGTTAGTATGAGAAAAATAATCCTTTCTCAAATTTTAGATAAAGAGAACAAAACGTGTGAAAAAGGGCAGGTCACACTTATTAGCCAACATTTTGCCTGCCTTTTTTTTATTAATTTCTCAGTTATAGAAAAAGGCAAAAATCAACCTCAATCAGATAATGAACGCACTATAGTTTACGCTTAGACAATTTTTAAAAAATAGTTAACAAATTAAAAGATTATTGCCAGACTGAGGATCTTATAGGCTGAGTTTCAGCTTCATGCAAATTGTTATACCCAGACTATAAACCTCTCATATATGTTTATAGTAATTTTTGCATTAATCTTTGCTGCAGTACTGTAAAGAGCACTTTCATACTGCAAAAAAATAAAATGCCTAATATACAGACATTGGCTGGTAATAACAGAAGAAGTTTGTGTAAGAGTGTAGAACTTACATATCGATCTCAACAGCTCTGTTAAAAAAACACACCAGATTAAATAGTGATTACTTTATGGTGCAGTGTTCTCTCAATGGTACAGTACCAAACAGATAACAGGAAAAGATCCCATGAAACCTTCTAATGCTGAATTAAGATATAATGATATTCAGTGTATAGTGAAACAGACTAAAAGTCCTGAATTGTTTCAAAGCACAATGATGTGCAATTTACAGTTCTGATGCTAGTGAATCTCTACCGATAGTGAAGCTGGGTTTTTTTTGTGTGGAGGGGACAGGGGAGGAAGTGACTTGATAATGGGCTTGGGCTTGAGGCTGTTCCCACTGAAGTCAATGACAACTTTCTCTTTGAATTCAGTAGTGCAGGATCAGGCCCTATAAGGGAGGCTACACTATACTTCATTTTATATAAGAAAGTATTTATAATCAGCACAAAGAGCACTAGACTTCATTGTTACCTTCTATAGTCTTCTGAGTCTATGAATTACTTCGTCCATCAGTCCATCATTCATTCATTCATTCAGAGACAGATCAGCTTTCACAAGACCCTAAAACAACCCTCGTAAGATTGAAAGATACAATACTTAATTTTCCTGATTATCCTCCATTTAGGGGAAGAAGGCATCTGACAAATAAACCCCACTGCCGTTGTGTGGCCATTACAGTGTCCTGTGAGTCTGGAAAAGTTATTAGGTCAGACGTTAACTTCCTAAGTAGAAAAATGATGCGGTCGCCTTTGTCCTTTCTGCAGTAATGGCTGGAGTCGGTACTAATTAAGGCCCTGCGGCAGTGTGGTGCAAGAGAGGTCAGAGACTTCTTTCTGACACCTAAACAGTGCTCAGCTCAAAGGAACTGCCCCTAATCTGAAATGATGTGATGTAGAGCTGGCCTTTCAGCTTCACTGTATATTTAAAGGAAAATGACGGTTAATGACAGGGGTGTCAAAAAAGAGCAGATGGAGAGGCTAAGGAAAAATGTAGCTCTGTGGTAAAATTTACCTATAATTAGTTACTGTACTTGGAATCAGAGGTTACTAAAAACACAGGAGCGGTACCTCTCTGTCACTTCTGTACTTTAGGAACTGCATGAACAAGAAATCTGCATTATGCACTCTACTGAAATAATTGCCTTTGACAAAGCAGGCTTATTTATTCCTGTTCTTCATTATGCAATAAAAATAAGTTTTCACCCCACTCTCCTTCTCTTCCTCCTACTCCACAAAAACCTTCAATGCCTTTGGTTTCCTGATAAAATAAAAATAATCAAATGTAATCTCATTCAGTGGAACAGTACTTTACATTTTATCTTGTTAGGAGTAAATCATTGCAGTAATTAATCTTCTAGTCATTTTCTTTCCCCCCTTTAGGCATGGAACTTGGGAAACAAAAACAATATTCAAAACAGAAACCAAGATTTATTGTCAGTTAGTCATAATAGACACCTGCACAGATTACTAATTACTACAAAACCATAAGGTCTGCTGGCACAAATCCTTTCCCATTCTTTCTTTTTATCCACCCCTAGTGACACACCTGCAAGCCTTTAATTGACATTGTATTTATCTCAGGAGTCCTTGTTAGCACTGTATTATAGCATCACCATTCACAATGCTATAGTTAAGGTTTCGTTGGTACTTCCACTATAGAGGCACCCGCTCTCCCCTCCCATTTTCAGAGGTTTATGACTCTTTTTTAAAAAATTTGCTCCAGGCTCAAACTTGAGATGAAAGGTCTCAGCTTGTATGCACATTTTTCTTTTAAGCAAACTGAAAAAAAAAATTGGTTTGCAATTTTTAAATGTTGAGTTCAAAAAAATCTGAGGTTTTTCACACTTGCATAGTTCAAACATTACTTTGATGTATGTATAATATTTAGCAAATAATTAGTCCACAGTATGGTCTTGTACATTCTGGTGTGTTTTGTTTTTGTCCTCAATTCAAAAGGGAGGAGCTCTCTAACCTACTCGATGAGGTTCCTGGACAAATGCCATCACAATTTTTTTAAAAGAAATATTTCAGTAAGCAATGCTCAAAATATTAATCTAAAGGAATTGTTATGATCATTGATCTAAATAAATGATGTGATTTTACAACCCTCCATGCCCATCCCCCCAAAAGGATACCTACTATTTTATTGTATATTTAAAGGTTTATATGCACTATTTTAAGTGCCCGCATTCGTATACACCAAAAGAGCTTTTCTTGAATTATCTGTGCATAATCTTTCACTAGTTTTACCTTTTCTAAAATAATTTGAATGATAAATATATAAAATGATATCTGAATGATAAATACATAAAATGATTAGACAGTATTATATATACAAACCCAAAGGGCTGGACTAGATCCAATGCATGGCTCCTGCAGGAGTTGCAGGGGAAGAGGAAGAGAGAAAAGGGAAGAAAACAAGAGAGGACCAACGCTTCATTCCCTCTGAATGGGGGAAGATAAAGTGTGGGAAGCTTTACCTTTGGAATGGGGTGCTCTCCCACCCAGTCTGGATACCTGAGTCAGCCAGGTATTTAAGGATGTGAGTGTTCCACAATGGGACTGTTCGTGTGGTTAAATTTAAGCTAGTGCTTTACATAGCTTGCTGAATCAGGGCCTAAAAGAGGCTAGGACAGGAGTTACCATTCCAGGCTGTAGGGATTCCCCCCTTTTTCCTTCTGTGTTCTAACCTATATTTATTTTTCATTGATTCATAGACTTCAAGGCCAGAAGGGACCGTTGTGATCATCTAGTCTGACCTCTTGTGTAACAGGCCATAGAACTTCCCCAAAATAATTTCTGGAGCAGAACTTTTAGAAAAACATCCACTCTTGATTTAAAAATTGTCAGTGATGAAGAATCCACCACAACCCCTGGGGCAAGTCTACACTATTGCTTAAGTCGATATAATTTACGTCGCTCGGGGTGTGACACACACACACACACACCACGCCGAGCAACGTAAGTTTCGCACTGTCCACACCAGCACTATGTCGGAGGGAGACGTTCACCCACCGACATAGCTTCAACATCTCACTGAGGTGAAGTAATTATGCCAAAGGGAGAACACTCTCCCTTCAGCGTTGTGTGTCTTCACCTGATGTGCTGCGGCTGCGCTGATGTAGTGCTATAGTGTAGACATGCCCTAGGTAAATTGATCCAATGGTTAGTTATCTTCAGTGTCAATTTCTCTAGCTTCAGCTTCCAGCCATTGGATCACGTTATACCTTTCCCTTCTAGATCTAAGATTCTATTATTAACTATTTGTTCCCTGTGTAGGTACTTATAGACTTTAATCAAGTCACCCCATAATCTTCTCTTTGTTAGATTTGAGCTCCTTCAGTCTACCACTATAAAGCTTGTTTTCTAATCCTCTAATCATTCTCGTGGGTCTTCTTTGAGCCCTCTCCAATTTGTCAACAACCTTCTTAAATTGTGGACACCAGAACCAGACGCAGTATTTCAGCAGCGATCGTACCAGTACCAAATACAGAGGTAAAATAACCTCTCTCCTCCTACTCGAGAGTCCCCTGTTCATGCATCTGAGGACTGTATTAACTCTTTTAGCCAGTGTCACATATGGTGACATGCTCAGGTGATTAACCACCACAACCCCCAAATCTTTTGCAGAGTCACTGCTTCCCAGGATAGAATCCCCCATCCTGTAAGTATGGCCTACAATCTTTGTTCCTAGATGTACACATTTACATTTAACTGTATTAAAATACATGTTGTTTGCTTGCACCCAGTTTATGAAGCCATCTAGATTTTTCTGAATTAGTGACCTGTCCTCTTCATTTTTTGCATTGTCTGCAAACTTTAGCAGGGTTGATTTCATGTTTTCTTCCACTGAGAAAAATGTTAAATAGTATAAGGACAAGTCCCGATCCCTGGGATCTCACTGGAAACACACCTGCTCAATGACGATTTAGGGGATCATTCACCCACTCTTGCACTGAATCAGCAAGATATTGGGGCAAATGAGCAGTCAGTGTGATTACCCGACTGCTTGAGTACCTTACTGAAAGGGGGTCCCTTAAATTTGGTGCCTGATCTTCCTTTAGTCATCTACCCTGACATGTCTTCAGTCTATTTAAAAATACTTCTCTGATTGACTGACAGTCAGACAAGGAAGAACTCACCCCCACACAAAGATATTAGCTGACACAATGCAGTCACAATGTCCACCTCGGGATACTGTCTGTGGGACACATACAGCTGAAATGGGCAATACACATCTGCTTCAGAGAGGGAAGTGTCCCTTGGCAATAAGTAGTAGCTTCCATCTCTCAGTTATTTCCACAGACCAGCAGTTGAGGAGGCAATTTGGGGCTGAACAGACCCTTAAACTGCACAATAAATATAGCACTATCCACTAATAGTAATGCCACAAAAAGTTAAGTGTGTTTAATCATTTCCATTATTTATAAATCCCTGTGAGCTGAAGTGACTGGGAGATGTTTGAATGTGACTAACTTAACAAAACTGCTGGAAAAACAGTCATATAGGCCCTGTTAAGTGGTAACTCTTTAAATCTTGCTTAGTTAATAGACTCTAATGAAAAGATTAATCTTGACCAGCTATATCGCTACCCAGCTTTAGGCTAGTTATGATTTACTTGGCTTCCTTTTTATCAAATTTGAAAGGGATTCACTCAAACTGCACCCCCTTCTGCCCTCAGGTGCAGCTGTGTTAGCAGCGGGATTCACCCCTGGGAAAGTAAGTGGCAATACCTACACAGAGGCCTGTGGGAATTCCACCTAGGGTAGGCCACTTCAATTCTCTCCAAGGCTATATAGGAGTCCCACTGTCTGAGGCTGACTGGGAACGTGCTGATTCATCAATACGTCATTTGGCCAATCTAGCAGCACAGTAGCTTACTTTGGGGTGCGCTGGCAGCTCTGTGGTCCTTCGTGAAGTGGGGGGAGGGTGAAGACAGTCTACCATTTTTGTTTCTATTTCCCAGTGTTTCAAAGAATCCTTGATTTGGTTAATCTAATTGCAATTGTGGTGTGTTATTGGTGGACAGGACCAGCTAGGATTCCTCAAAGGAAGAAGATTCACTGTGGCCTCAGAGATGAAAGAGTGGGAATATAGGTAGCAATTTAACCACTTGGTCAAAGGTGTGGGCACTGAGGGCCCATCTTCCAAAAGTTCCTCAAGCTGAAGTGAGTAATGAGTACATGGAAAAACCTTAAAAGCAGGAGAGGCAAGCTCTGGAAACTGCTGGTAACCCAGGGGTTTACCACTACTCAGCAAACATTTATTCCAGGCTAAAGCTTCAAATATAGGGCCAAATTTTTTTAAAAACATAAATGTGACTTAAGTTGTGCGTGCAATTGATTGCTTACATCTTCACATGTTATTACTGCTACTATATGCCCAATTATTCATAGGCTCATAGATTTGAAGGCCAAAAGGACCCTTAAGATCATCTAGTCTCACTTCCGGCATAACCAAAGGCCATAGAACCTCACCGTGTAATTTCTGCATCAAGTTTGCGCTATAGCATATCTGCAATTATGTGTCTGTATCAATGTTTAAATTCTTATCTGTTTAGGCAGTCATGGAACTGCAGGCACAAATGTACACAAGTTTCTGTATTTGCATCAGTGCCTCTATCCAGTAATAATTCTGCACATAGGTTCCTATCCACAAACAATTTTAGTTAGATTTCCAGAAATATTGGTTTAGACATTTTAAAAATAGATAAGTGTAAAAATGTCTGCAAAGATTCACAAGTTTAACTGTAAAATGGCTTAGACTGTACATTGGAAATTTGGTGGACACTGTTGCATGCATGTCTCAAGAATGCCAATCCAGCATTAAGATAAAATGGCTTAACTTGGAAAGATTCACTTTGGCCCAACCTTCTAGATCCCCAGTCCATATACGGAGCTCACCTGAGGCTGTGCAGCCTCACAAATAGGAGTAGAGGTGCTGGAGTTTGCTGCATCCTGAGTGTGGTTGCAGGCAAACATGAAACAACAGTAGGATGGTCTGGTGCTGTAAGTAGAGATAAAGATATCTTGTCAAAGAGGCTGATCCAGAGCCCAAGGAATTAATTAGAGTCCTTCCACTGACTTCAGTGAGTGTTGGGCCATGCCCAAAAGTTGGGAAAAGAGCCAAGTGGGGCTACATGTAGAGTACTTTGCAAAGCGGTTTACAAAACCTAAGGTCTGTCCTGGGAAGCTATTTATAGAATTGGTCATTCTAAAATAATTAACAAAGAAGGAACCCAGAACTTCTGTACTACTCACAGCAACATGCCAGCAATGTTGTTTTGGCCAAATACAGAAGACAAAAAATGTAAGAGGTCAGGACTAAATAACTGAAGTCACATTAGCAAAATAATATTTTTGGAGATCCTGACAAAATCATCCCAGACATGGGATCAAGCTCTAGTTCATGGGCAGGTAAGTACAGAAGATGTTCCCTGGAACTGTGGGAACACATTCTGTAATGAGGGACTATCTGAGCGGCACATTTCAGGAAAGATGTGGATAAATTGGAGAAATTCCAGAGGAGAGCAACAAAAATTATTAAAGTCTCGAAATCATGACCTACGAGCAAAGATTGAAAAAAATGGGTTCTTTTAGTCGGGAGAAGAGAAGACTGAGATAGGACATGATAACAGTTTTCAAGTATGTAAAAGGTTGTTACAAGGAGGAAGGAGAAAAATTGTTTTTTCTTAACCTCTGAGGACAGGACAAGAAGCAATGGGCTTAAATTGCAACAAGGGCAGTTTAGGTTGGACATTAGGAAAAACTTCCTAACTGTCAGGATGGTTAAGCACTGGAATAAATTGCCCCTAAGGAGGTTGTGGAATCTCCGTCATTGGAGATTTTTAAGAGAAAATTAGACAAACACCCATCAGGGATGATCTAATAATACTTAGTCCTGTCTTGAGTGCAGGGGACTGAACTAGAACTCTCGAGGTCCCTTCGAGTCCTACAATTCTATGATTCTATCCCAGTTATAGGAATAGCTGCACTTCTCTCTCCTTTCTGGTCTCTCGGAGTGCACCCCTTTACAGATAGGCCTCATGTCTTTACCTATCTTCGGATGCAATTTCCCACTTTTCCCACTCCTAGACAAGACCCTGCACTGCAGTATCCTGTGTATCGACCATTATTACCTTGCAGGTCCAGTTTGGGCACCTGCAGTTCTTCTCTTCAAGAATCTGTGACCAGTGATATACAGAGATCAAACAAACAGCCTTCTTAAAACTGAAGTATTGTTTATCTATCAGTAGGAACAAAGTACTAGAGGAAAACAACTGATTTTGAAACATGCATGTCCTAAAGCCCTACCAACCCATGCTGGTGACCCGGACAAGACTAACTTCTGCAGACACCCCCCAGCTGTTTCCTGTGTCTCAGTCTTCTTCACTCCTCTGCTTTCCCTTCTCCTGAGAGAATATACATCTTTAAACCCTACTAGGATTCATTGTTCTCGTGTGTTTGTAGCCCTTGGCCTTTTCTGGTCAAAACCAGTTTCATGGGCAGGATCGAGACACATTACTGTGAGGTAGAGGGACTGACACTTCTAAGAGCCATTGTTCAGGCTATCTGCTGATTCAAGAAGCCAACACTGCATTGCTTTAATTTTAAGATTTGGCGTGTTAAATTTACAATCCTGGTGGTCAGAAATTTACTTTTTTTTTTTTTTTCAAAATGAAAGGTTAGATTCTGTGGGCCAGGTAAATACACCAAGCAGGCTGGATCCTCACCATCAGGCCCTGACAGCTTATATGAGGTAACCTTTATAGTAATAGACATGTGACTGGCTGGCCAACTGAGAGTCCATGGAGTCTTCCCTGGCAAGACCTGATAATTCAGTTCTGGCTACTGGGGGCAGTTTGAAATGTATTATGCTTTTACTGATTAAATTCACTCCCCTGCAGATGGCTGGCACAAGGCCTATGAACCTCTTAAATTCCACTTAAGCCATATTTTCAGGGCTTAAGTGAGACTTAAGTGATTGATGGGCTTTGTGCTGGGCCTCTGTAAAAAGGGTGAATTTCACCCTTATGTGAACTGATGTTTTGATGTACTTTTTTCCATTTAAAATTTGTGAATTATTAATCTTTATGTGCACATTAACTTCTCCTCGCAGCATGTGTTATATGCAAATTCATATTAACATCACCGCAACATCTATAATACAGACTGAAATAAATTATGAGGTACCATGTAAAGGATCCTAGCCATTATGACCTATCAAGTCAAAAAATCCAATGAAATTAAAAAAATATTATGCCTTTTAAATATAGTCTAAATACATATTTACATAATAGACTGTAATGGCTCAGAGAAGCTCTTACGGAATGTAAATAATACATGTTTTTAGATTTGTCTAAATACATATGCACATGTATTTACATATTAATATGACAGGCTGCAAAGACACTAAATGAAGTGGTTTGTACTCTCTCATACACTACATGGATGCTTTTTAAATGCTTAAAACAAAGAAAATTAAATCACAGAAAACCTAAACTCAAGTAAAATTAAGGATCTGATTAAAAACTCCCAAAGATTAACACAAACTGTTTTCTAAACTAATGTCATTATGCCTATATCATGTATGACCTTCAAGCAACATCTATATCTTCACTTATCCTCATAGTATCTTGGTGCTGAGATACCATTGTGCAATACCACTAAGGGGAGTTGCAGCCTTTAAAAGGTAGGATATTCAGATTTAACTCACACCCTAAATGTTAGCTGACTGTAGGTTTTGTGGTATAAGTTGAATAAGGGCAGGCTGAGTACTCATTTAGATATATATTCTTAAGAAACCCATTAATTTATGAGTACCTTTACTGCATGCCAAACTGCTTTGCCATCATCTATGTCTCATCACAGTTTCAATTTCTTATAGGGCTTGATCCTGTAAACACTTAAGCAGGGGAGTATCTTTACTCATGTAATTAGTTCCATAGACGTTAATGTGACTACTTACATAGGTAAAGTTACCCACAGAGTAAAGCATCTGTAGAATCTGGTCCTTAGCACATTGTTCTTTTTATTAACTTTGCGAAGTACTCAGATTTTACAATGAGTACCATACAGATAGACCAAGGACTGAGCCTACATCTTAGCTGCTCACAGCACGGCTTTACACAGGACTCTCACAAAAGTGTGATTGACTACTTCCCATCACATGTGAACTTCTTTTGCTGGTGCATCAGAGTAGCTTTACTTTGATGGGAATTTTTACAGCAGCCAGTGAAGATAAAAACATCCCCTCTTAATATCCTTAGGCCACTGAAAGTCTTTGTATTTCAAATAAAAATAATAGCTGCAGTCAAGTGTGTAAATGTCCATAATCATTGTCACTTTTGTAAATTGTAATTGTCAGTGGTCACAAACCTGCCCCATGAAAACATAAGGTAACAATTTAGTACCACTCTCAGAGAAGAAGAGCCACTTGTAGGAAACCTAAGTAGTATGAGGAGTTTATAACATTTATTCTAAAAACAGGGCTCCACCCTGCCCTCCATGGAATATTTCCATATAAAGCTCTGTGAGCAGAATTTTGCACTCAGTATCCACAGCTGAAATTACCCCAGCCTTTAATTTAGATTATTTAGTGATGATGTATACAGTAATTTTGTACACAATATTAGAGTGTGCAACTAAAGCAATACCTTTGAACTGCAAATAAAAGCATCCAAGTAAAGAGGAGCAAAAGGAACACCTCAAATATATAGTAAAAAAATAAATACTGAAGTGCAGATGGCTGATTATCTTTGTGATTGGGACAGTGCTCCCTATTCATTTTCTCTAGCACAAAGACAGATTCAATGTGTAAAGACTGTTCCTTATAGTTGGAAAGAAGCAACAAAAGGAAACTATATTATAAATTAATATGAGAAGTCAAAGATTTGTTGATTCAAGCTGCGTAAAGAAATATGTAATTTTAAACTCATTTTTTAGGAAATTGCAATCTCATCAAAAATGTCCTTTATATAAAGAAGTAATATTCAGGTTTCTGATTTTTGCCAATATGCACAAAGATGAGACATGCTATGGACATTAATTTTTTGCTTGCTTATCTCACAGTGTGTCAACTTATATGCTTGATTCCACATTTCCATGATTGAAAGGTAAATGCAGAAGAGAGGAAATGAAAATAAATATAAAATATACATTTAATTAAAGGGTTTATTTGCATATTCAGTTTTTAACTACACTTGATACCAAATTGTATTATAAAACAGAGGTATTTTACCAAGAAAGGGAATTAGAATGACAATATAAACATGCATACATTCAAATATGTTTGACCGAGTTTTTAATAACCAATTCCTAAATATGTATTTGCTATGAACCTTACTCAGCTTTACTGGTGTTTATTAATTATATGCTCAGACTCACTGGAAATTTTAAAAAGTCATAGTCTTTAAGTGTATAGGTAAATCTGGTTCCTGCTATGCATTCTAACTGCCCTCCAAATAATTACAGAGTGGAGACTTAGCTGTCATTCATGTGTATCTATTCCATTGTGTGAAGAGAAAAAGAAAATGGTTGCCCATACATTAGCACATCACCCATGGCTAGTGCAATGACAAGATAGATTAGGATGTATATTAAATCTCACACATGACTGCCTTTCTGTATCAAGGTAAAAAATACTTGCTCTTACATACATTAGGGACTAGTGTTGGTCTGACATCTACATTAATATTGACAGCATATCAACATTTTTTACATTTACTGAGTCAATAACTAGTCTAAACCTGGTAAAGCTTAGATAACAAACATGAAAAAAATCTCAGATGCAACATTATTTTCTTGTATCTATTAGAAAAAAATTAACTCCCAAATACTGCATTGCTTTTTTGAATTATCAATTCAACAGCAATATATCAACCAGTATATACTGCTGTGACTTAGTAATCCAATCTCATTTGTCAAACAAGAATTCTAGTAGATAAGAAATGCTTCTAGGAAAAGAAAACCCTGCACAGACAATAACATAAATATTATATACATAGGGGGCTGATTATAAAAAAAAACTGGATTAACATCATTGTTACTTCACTTTCCAAAAATTACTTTCACAGACAAGATGGAATATCGGGGCACTAATGCCACTTCCACAATAGCTTCAAGTGATAAATGCACATAAAACCTTAAAATAAAGCCTCAAAACACCTATTTTGCAGGAGAGTTAGAAACGTTTTACTTGTATTTTCAGTGTTAAGAAATACCTTAATTGGACACACTATGTAGGTTAGGTTAAAGAAGAGCTTTTATTATTTACCTTTGCTGTAAAATCTCCCTTAAATAAGCAGTTTCATCTTATCCCAAGCCAGTGTCTTGGTTTCATTAATAATTAAATGTTGTTTTCCAATGATAGCTCACTATTTTATACCCTGGTCTTTGAAATATATTATCTTGACCATGAAGCTCAAAAATACTATTATGCTTTTAAGTTGCCCGCACATTTTATGAAACACACATGAACGCTGGAAGATAAAAATGTTCATTCTCTCAGGTTTAGTCTGTGCTCATAGTGTCAGTGAAAGGGGAGAAATCCAAAAAAAATCAATACAAAAAAAAAACTTTTTATAAAACAGTGTCCATTAGAGTCGGTTATTGGCCTAAAGCTGATATGTAAATGCTTATCATTTCAATCTTAGTAATGAAGCTATGGTTGGAAGCATCCTAAAGCATTATCACTCAGAAGAAACAAAAGCACAAGACAGCCATGAAAAGTTCTTTAGATTTTAAATGCATCAAGCAGCAACATTTCAAGTGCCGTTCACCTCAGAAGTCAGACAAGCTTTTGTTTAAGCATGTCTCTGACAAAAGGCTACCTTTCCCCCCTCTTTCTGTGTACTGTGGAAAATGATGCGGGTTAAAGTGATGTTCTCAGCAATAATTATCTCCATAAGATCCCATCTTTCATTTATGCAAGTCCTTGAAAATGGTGATGAAACAGGTCATGATAAAACTAAGCCTATGGACATGAGTTCTTCATTCAGGCAATACTACAGGTAAACAATGGGCAGGAAGAAGAGGCCTCTCTCTCTCTCTCTCTCTACTGTTCTGCTAATACCCTTCTAGCCTCTTCTAGCTAGATATAGAAAAGAAAAAGATGCAGAGAAATGCCTGGTGCAGAATAGGAATGAGCACTCTAGTGCTTGAGATGTTGACAGCATTCAAGCTCATTAATTAATATCAGTCTAGCCCACTGACAAAGGTTAAAAGATCATTTTAACATGCAGCGATATTAGCATGATCATTAGGATGGCATATTTCTGTCTTCACTAATATAACTTTGTTTTTCAGCTCAATAAAGTGATGGATTGATAGATTGCAATTTTTCAATTACATTTTCGTAAGCAGATGACAGAACTGAACAAATTATCATTTAGAATAATGGTACAGTTATGACGCTTACATTTTTTGCTCTGCAGCATCTGATGCCAAATCCCACTAATGCCAAACTTCTTAGTTTCAGAGTAGTTTTATATTCTTGGGATACTATATAATGATCTCTGGTCTGATTGTTTCAATATGAGGAGATAGGGGTTACTGGATTTAGTAAGCTTAATTTATTAAATAATGGGGAAATTAACCTGTTTGCCAAATTTCACAGACATTTTTATAAAAGCTTAACCTCACTGATGATTATCTTTTTTAGCTAAAATGTGCTGTTCCAGGGCAGAAACCACTTTCAAATGCTATCGCAGAATGCATCTTTTGTTCCTAAATCTTATTCTTAACAAGGGCTAAACGATGCCCCTTTTATAACATTTTCAATTCGTAGAGTCCACATGTGGCCACGTACTAGGATTGCCAGACACAGTGTACATTTCAGAAAGCTAAACCTCATAAATCTCCAGAAATTCCTCACATCTATTATGTTTACCTTCTGCTGCTGATGAGCCTGTTGGGCTCTGTACAGAGGAAATTACAAGCGCTCCAGAAGATTTGGCAAGAAGATGCTAGAAGAAACAATGGGCAAAAAAAAAAAAAAATTCTTAACTGAAGCATCGCATCCAGCTTTGGCTACCATTTACATATCTGAGATTACAGCTAGAAATATGGAAATTCCATTGAAATGGAATAAATTGTTTTTTAAAATTCCTATCTGATTAGTGCTGGTGATGTCTGAAATTAAACATGTTAAGCTACACTCAATATAATTTATGGAATTCAACTGAAGTCTAACACTTATATTGAAAATCTGTCTGTTTTTACACTTCTCTAATTAAGAACAAAAGGTACTTGTATTCAAGCTTTTTTTCCCCATCTCATCCTCTTGCTCATTTCTC
>NC_057850.1:53550654-53605654 GCF_015237465.2 Chelonia mydas
AGTCTTTCCAAACACTATGGAGACACGACACATATAGTATATTTTTGTAAACCTCCTACAGGCTGCTTTTTTTTTTTTTTCAATCAGCTTGATGTGGCGAGTTAAATACCAATCCATAGAAAAGTTACAAGTTCGTGTCTATGTGTCCCCCACACCCACCTCAGCCATAATAGAAAATATCAGAGCAGCACCTGTATGTTATGAATCATCACCTGTAAAAACAAATCATTCATAATTAGTCCCAGAAAAATACTTAGAAGGTTCAAAGGAAGAGACTCTTGAATACCTTTAAGCTCTATATCCTTTTTTCCAATGTCAACATTTAAAGAATACACCCAAGTCTTGACCTATACGGGAGCAATGCTTTGCTGTGCCATTCAAACAGCTCATCCCCAAGTAACATCCAAAAGGAAAAAGGCAATCCAGAACTTTACCTTCTCCAGTTCTTCAGATCTACAGATTTGCCTAAGGCCATAGAAAAGAGGATGAGTGGAGAGGAGGTTGGGGGTTATACCATGTAATACACAAAAGCACTTTCTGTAGGGGTTGATGAAATTAAACTCCTTTTTTCTTATGTAAATCAAGTAACCATTTATACCAATTAGTATGCAACCAATGCTATTTGTAGGATTTAGTCCCCTGTTTATTAATAAAGTAGACAGGTCAACTCAAAAGAATAGTTCACTTCCTCGCAATGCAAACAGTGCTTTCCTTTTCATACAGCATACCTGGTGGTGATTCTTACTTTTTTTTTTTTTATTCCAAATTGATGATAACTACATTAAATAAAAAGGAGCAAGGAGAATGTGAAAGCCCAATTCATTTAGTATAAAACTAGTACTGTCCAGCGCAGAATATTGTTCATTGTAACTCAGACGTGTGAAGAACAGCAGGTTCCTGCCATTCAGGCTGCCCCATCAACTGTGCATTTTAATTTGAACCACTTTTGCAGTAAAACTTACTTTTTTGCCAACCCATCTTCACTCATGTTGCACCACCTGAAGCTTTCGGCCGATGCTGTACCCCCAGCTAGCCAAGCATATCAAGTGTGCCTGCAATCCTCACAGGCTAATGGACAACACACAAAAACAAAAGTAACAGCAAGACTCCTATTATCTGATCTTCCATAAAATACAAAAACTGCCTTCTCTGGTACAGAGGAAGTGCCACTAAGCCTGCAGGTGTGAGCCAGTTAAAAGAAAAGGCTTTGGTTAAATAGATTCTTTGACTGTCAGGGATTAGAGTCATGGCACTAGTGGTAACACACATCTTTTCCTTTAATT
Source organism: Chelonia mydas (assembly GCF_015237465.2). Taxonomy (NCBI): domain Eukaryota; kingdom Metazoa; phylum Chordata; order Testudines; family Cheloniidae; genus Chelonia; species Chelonia mydas. Next base: position 53,551,938 of record NC_057850.1, read on the forward strand.
TACAAAATTTTCTCACGAGTTTGCAAGAGTTCACCCCATCAGGGGCTTTCTGAGGCCATTGAAATGTCTTAAGTTTTAATTAAGTTGGAGTTGTCAGAAGAAAGCTTTTTTGGCACAGAGTCAGGGTCATTAATTACTGCTATCTTTGTTTCTTTCAGAAAAAAGAACTCTACTGACTTGTTGGGTTACTTATACAGCCTACGTTTTCTATCCTGCAATCCTTATTCACCTCCAAGCAAGACTTGATTAAGCAGTTTACCAATTAATTCCCTCAATTTGATTCACAAACCCTATGGATAATCTTAACTTTAGAAGCTTTTCTCAGTGCTGATTTTGGCTACAATACAAATAAATGCATCATTTTTATTGTAATCAAAGAGTATCTTAAATTCTAGCTTTGTAATTCAAAATGGTACTTGGATCCAATTCCTGATCTTACCATCTTACACCCATCTCTTATATATTAGTAGTTGGATAACTAACTAATAACATTCATAAACTGATCTGCATAAATTATTCACACTCAATATTATTATTTCCAAGCTAGCAAGTATTTTTACTTGGAATATCACATTTTCTTTCACTAAAATTATACAGGTTGTTTGCAGGTACACTACATGTGTGCAGTATGTAATTAACGGTGATTACTTTAAACAAAAAAAAACCCTGCAGAATAATTAACCAATAGTTGTTGACACGTGAAGCTGTTCAGTGGCATATAGGTAAAGGGACATTGTGGGGTTTGGTTTCAGTGGCTATATCCACATCACAAAAAAGCCACCATCACAACTGGCACTAATTTGCAACCTCAACAAAGACCATGACTTAGCGGGCATGGTGAGTGAACTATCCCCTCATTCCTAGAGGTTATGCCCTCCCTTCAGATTGGGGGTGAGACAAGGAGTTGCATAGCACACTGTCCTGTACTGCCTGTGGAATACCCATTCCTGTTGATAAACAGAAGAATTCAGTTTCCATGGTTGTCATTCCTATGCCTCTTATGAGCAAAAATTCACATATAAATATTATTCTTCAAAAACAAATAAATCCTCATTTAATATACACATGTTTTTAGATAGCCTGTTAATACTATATTTTATATAGCACTGAAATATTACCATGGCTGATCTCAGAAAGAATGATAACTATAAATCATTCTAAATACACAGCTTGTTCATCTAAATTAAGTTTGTTTTATCAAAATCCCCAAATTCCTAGAAGCCTGCAAAAGGCCTATGTTAAACTACATATTTTGTACTGTTTTTAATAAAAACATTGGCAAAATAATGTTTTTTCAGAAACCCTGACTTGGATTACTGATTTATGGAGTATACTTTACCATTTTGAGCTAGTCAGCTCAGCAAGTGGTTGCTCAGAGACTGCAAGACTTGAAATGTCTGTGGCATGGTATAAATTATTTTGATCCTCTCTGGGGTTTTTACTTAATTTCTCACCCATTTATTGTACTTCACATAAAATGCAAAAGCAAGATTGCTTTTAATAATTTCTGAGGAACACTAGAGAGAGCGTTAACCAGTTCTGGAAAGTCAAGGCACCTCCAGAACCATAGGGGATTCCCTGTCAGGGCAGGTAGTTTGTTGCTATGTATCTGTGTGTAGATGCATAATATATACAGCCCCTGGGCTAGCCCAAGTCTCCACTGTAGCTGCAAAGTCCACACTGCTGGTTTTAGTGCACAAGTTTGAGTGAAACTAGTGGGTCTGTCTGCCTTGCACTGGGACGCACACTCCCAGCTGCAGTGTAGCCATACCCTCTGTGTGTGTGTGTGTGTGTGTGTGTGTGTGTGTGTGTATGCGCGCATGCTCCTAAAGCATCTGTTTTAATATCCATCCATTATTGTGATACACACGAATTGCCACATTACCATTCAACCTCGTTGTCCGGCCCTTGTGAGGTTTCATATTTTATCAGCTTATGCTTAAATAGCTCTAATATTTTAATCATAACAAAAACACCCAAATCCCCAGCAGATGTATTTGTGCCCGGGGGATGAATATGTCCTGGATATAGAGCTGTCATCATACCCTGAATTTTTATTCACCACCTGCCAGTCACATTTTCACTCACTCAAGAGGTGTATACCAGTGGCTTGCTATTGGCACCGTCCTTGATTGTAGTGGGATAGTCTCGTATTCAAGACCTCTAGGGTTGTAGTCTCCTTTCCATATGCGTGCAAGGCTGCTATTGACATTAGTGAGAGGTACACTGTGTGAACATGTGGAGCTGTGAATGGACACTTTATAACTTTGTACTTTTTTTCCCTTCGCCAGAGTACTTCACCCAGCCTTTCCAGGACTTGAGTGTGCTTTTATAAATTTGTCAGCAGTCAAACAGCAGTTTAAAAACCATCTCCCTTTTTAAAATAGTTTTAAAGTATAAATGCACAAATATGTATGTTCATAAGTACATAAGCACAGATATACCTTATAGACAGCATTAAAAAGGGCTGTAAGGGGCTTACATGTTTTATTCTGCAGCCAAATGTGCAACTTCTAGACCTTTCTGGCTATGGTGACAAAGGAGAAACTTTGCAGGCTCAGCTCTGATTTCAAATACAGGGTTTGTATTCACATGTACTTTACAAAATCTGTAACTGGTTTAACTAGGTATGTGAGGATATATACCTGCACACAGTATGAGCAGTGTGAATCAAGCCCTGTGTATGGATCAACACAAATTTAGCACAAGTGCTATACTAAAAAAATCTTAATTGTACAATGTTCCTCAAATTCTCATTCCGTGTATGTTATGTAGTGGTCTAGCCTTAGTACTTTGGGATGTGAAAGAAAACATGTGTGTGTTTGTTTTGATATTTATAAATAGATGCACATCATCAGGCTACCTCTGACCTTATGGATTTCCCGCTCTATGGGTAAGTGCATTGCTAATAAGCATGAATTGAGGGTGAAAAAGGATGATACAATAAAGTTACAGGACCATAATCTGACCATCTATGCAAGTTAGCATGTGATATTCACCCCATGGTGAAATTCTGTTTCTGCTATTTATTTAGTAACAGTATTTTATTTAGTAAAATGTCTGTGTTAACAAAGAGAGAGAAAAGACAACATAAGGCAGCAAGACAGGCTCATGTACCACAAGTAAAAATGGATAGTTTTAGAGAGAGTATGTAACTGTATTGACAACTTGCTGAAGGTTAGCAAACCAATCCCTCCCTTCTATGCTCTTTTCCCTGTTGACATGAACAGATATTTTTTTTAAGGAGGAGAAAGGGAGAAAGTAGTAGGGCACATTCATTTTAATATATATGAATTTTCAATAACATTGATAACATTTAAAAATCCCTGCCATTTGGAGATATAATCAAACATTACTGAAATACATATTTCCCCTAGTTCTCCTTTTATCAATATGTCAGTAATCATGCCTAGGTACTCCTGTTATATAAATAACTAAGACAGTTTTGCTGAAGGTATGGGTGAGAGAGGTGTATTTATTTCGCGGCCAGTGTCATAGCACAGGAATCTCATTTGACCCCTTAGTGCATCCATGCAGGGAGCAGCCACAATTGTGTCTGCAGGGCACAAGAGAGGCCCATCTAGTCCTTCTGGCAGCACTAGCTCACAGATAGGGTACATCTGGATAGGGATGTGGTTGTCCATAACTTTCCCCACCATGTACTATCACATTGAATAGCGGCAGCAATTACTACCTCTCTCCATGCTCCCCTAGCTCCAGGAGATGCTATTTAAAGGCCAGATAGCTTCCTTCCTTTCCCTAGAGAAGCTCTACCTCAGCAGAGTCAGTACTGAGTGAAAAGAGATGAGTCACTCATGCCAACAGCTGAATAAAAATATTACACCTCATCTGCCATAAACAGAAGGGGTTAGATTTACAATAAAGAATATAGCTTCAAATTTGGAGGGACAGATCCTGGGGTCTGTTTGATCTGCATATAGCACAGATCAGAGGTGGTGTGCAAGGGTTGCTTATTGCTCATCACTCTACCACCTCAGTCTCGTAAACAAGGCCAGTGCCTTGAAGTTCTGTTAGACTAGGATGCTATAATGATCACCAGCTGCAAATGGCCTACGGATCAAAAATGCAGCTAAGGAGTGGTGTGGTGTGGTGTAGGAGCATTTTAATGATGCCCCTTTCCTCTGGCCAGGCCTTCTGACACCTGCTATGCCAGGCAAGAGGAGTAACTTAAGATCCCATATACCAGCTATACCCTACCACAAGGTCACCTTGCACCGAACTGATCATCCTTGAGCTGGTTATTATGTTTAGCTCACTACCAAGCAGTCACAGCACACTGGAAAATACGGCCCAGAAAATCCTCAGATCTAACATATTTGATCATGTGAAAATATTCAAACAATCACGGCTGTTCATTTCCCTTCACTTGCACAGAATCATGGAAATTAGAGCTAAAAAAAGACCTATAAGGTATATCTTCCTACCAATGAAGTATTGTTTCCTATAGTGTATTCTGGAGTACATTGTCAGTCTCATTTCAAAATGACAGAGCTTCCAATGATTATTCCTGTTATTATACATTATTGTTTTATTTGTTATCCAGAACGGTGTGCAATAATATACCTATGGTCTCACCATACCATACAGAGAGGGACTCTCCTCTTCCTGGTCCCTGATATGATGCAATCTAAAATAGAACTGTCTTTTCTTTTTGGCTGCCATATCATATGGCAAACTCATTTCCAATCTGCTGTCCACTTTCACCCCTAGGCCTTTTTTTTCCAGCATCACTTCTTTACAAGCAGCTCCCTCCTCCTGAATGACTGTGTTTTTCATTATTATTTCAACAGATGTAGTGGATTCCATTTTGCCAAGTTGAATCTCATTTTGTTATTTCCTGTCCATACTTCTAATCTGTCCACACTCCTTTTTATCTTTTCCTTTGTCCTCTCTGGTGCTGGCAACACCTCCCAGTTCAATATGAACTGCAGATTTAACGAACACACTACTCACCCTCCTTCCAAATCCTTAATGAGATGACCAACACAGTGGATCCATCACGGACCCTTGCATAACATCTTTGGACATCTCACCCTATTCCAATACACCAATTACACCGCTCCAGGCAATTTTAAATCCACGTGACAACGCTCAAACCCAGGCCAATTTGATTTCCCTTCCTGTGCCCTAGGAACAATTTTGTGCAACTCCTTATCAAGTCCTTTACAAAAGCAGAGACCATAGATTACATTTAATTTCTTTCCTCCACTTTTAATTAAATCAAACAAGTTACCCAGATCACCTGGCATGATTTATTATGTTTAAACTTGTCTATTTTATTGCTCATTATTACTATGTTTCAAATGGACGCCTGGACCCCAGGCTCCCCTCCAAGTTTATGAGCACAGGGAAGCAGGTGTTCACAGAAGGAGGATTTCCACCAGGCGGCATGATCTCCCTTCCTTCCCGAATACAGAAAAGCCCCTCAACATGACATTTAGAGTCTGCAGATTAGGAAAGGGCGGAAATGAGAGCCAAGCTACACTTTTCTGGGTTCCCCACCCTAAACGCCTGGGGAAAACTGGAGCAAATTAGCCGTATGTGGGCTGCATTAACTTGCTCTGCTTTCCCTCCATGCTGCAAGGGAATATGTGTGGCTCAAGAGCAAACCGAGGTCAGAGCTGCCAGTGGACGCATGGGCCCCACAGCAGCTATGGTGTCCGAGAGGTCAGCAGGAGCTACCGGGCCAGGCCACAGAGCAGAGGCAAACAGCACCTGTTTGGATGCCCCGGGCTTCCTGGAGATCTCCAGGACTTGGTAAATGGCATCACTGGCTCCTTTCTGAGAAAGGACTGGGTAAAGATCTCAGAATTTGGAGCAATAATATTCACTATCTTATTTCTTTAATCTTCGTTGTTTTTTCAAACAGTTCACAAAAATCTTTACACAACCATCAAGAGATGCATAGGCAGAAACGGAGTAACAGCACGACTGTATTCCTGTAGCCCTCATCCTTCACCAGCCAACCCCTAGCCTTACTCTGTCACCCTGACCATTGTGTCACATGCAAAATAGATTGTAAGTTCTTAAGGACAGGGTGCCTTTTTTATGGCTTCAGTAAAACGTTCATCACACCACTGGATTACCAAATAATAGATAAAACAACAAGCCACACCACAATAATTACCAAGGTTACTCTTCTTTCCTTTCTTACAGATTAGTATTTAGATTTGTTTTTCCCGAATTCTTTGATAACTCCTCAGTTGTCCATTGCTTTTCAAAAATAATTACTAGTGATTATGTAAATTCATTATCTATGTCCCTTAAGACCATTATATGCTTATCATCCAGATCTGCTGATTTGCATGTATTCTGCTTTTCAAAATATTGACTTACCTTTTTTTTTAAATCAACAGCTATTTTGAAAAGGTCTTAATTACTTGTTCCATTATGTTCATACTACTTTTATTTTTCTTAGCAAAGACTGATTTTGAAAGTAGCTCAGTACATCAAACATTTCAGCATCAGCATTAATTTTGTAACCCTCTTTGTTGATTTCTCAGGTTACTTTGTCATTCTAGTATTTCTTTCTTCCCCTATATATTTGACAAAGCCATTCTTATTTCCTTTGGCCCTTTTGGCTAGTGTTAACTCACTCTGCTTCTTTTCCCTTAATGACTTAATGACTTTTAATATTCTTCATTGTTTCTCTCCTCAACTCTTGTTCCAGTAAAAATTCTTTTATAACCTTAGATCTTTGAGCAGCCCCTTCTGACAATATACTGGCAGTTCTTTGTCCCTTGCATTTTTCTTTTTTAGTGGAATTGTAATTTGATACACTTTAATTCAGGAAGAGAGCATGATCTAGTTATTATAGCTGGGGAATGTGATTTGGGACTCCTGAATTCTGTATTCCGATCTGTCAGTGAGCTGTGGAACCTTGACAAGTCACTTGACTTTCCTGTGCCTCAGTTTCTCCATCTATAAAATTGATTTCAAAATTATTTACCTACTCTGAAGAGTGCAGTAGACTTATTTAATATTTGTAAAGTGCTTTGAGATCCTCAGATGAAAGATGTTATAAACATGCAAATTGTTATTATTCAGTTTTTCATAGATTCGTAGATTCCAAGGCCAAAAGGGACCATTGCAATCATCTAGTCTGTCTTCCTGTATAACACAGGCCACAGAACATCCCCAGTATAATTCCTGGTTTCAGAGTAGCAGACGTGTTAGTCTGTATCCGCAAAAAGAACAGGAGTACTTGTGGCACCTTAGAGACTAACAAATTTATTTGAGTATAAGCTTTCATGGGCTACAGCCCACTTCATGCATGCAGCCAATGAAGTGGGCTGTAGCCCACGAAAGCTTAAATTCAGATAAATTTGTTAGTCTCTAAGGTGCCACAAGTACAGCTGTTCTTTTTGAGTATAATTCCTAGAGCACATACCAGTGTATTACAGTTACAGAGCTATCTCTAATCGCAAAACCTCTGAATGAGGCCAGTGGGTCATAATCCCCCCTTCCCAACCCTGAGCATAGTTGCACCAATGGGGTGAATCAAGCTCAAAGAGGATTTTAAGTAAGAAAAAGATGTTTTTTTCAGGTATTAGGCATGACTACCATTCAAAACACTCCCTTGTCTACATTAAGTATGCTGTTATTTGATTAACTATAGCTAGCTACAAAATACCCACAAATACCCAAGATGTTTGGTCATTTCCTATATGTATCAATCTTTACAAAAGGCTGGATTTTGAATATAAAGGGTTTTACAATTATATTTACTGCTTATAGCAGGACTGGTAATACTCCACTAAAATTCTGCACTCCACATGCTGAGTTATAAAAGCAACATTTAAAACGCTATACTGCAAAATATGACAAGTATCTTACAACAACAAAAAAAGTAAACTGCTAAAATGTGTGCCCAGGTAAGCAATAGCCAACACAACATTCCCTGAGATATGGACAATATGAAGAGAGGACAGAATAAGGCCATAAAGACAATTCCCCTTCAACGGACTGGTGGAGGAGAGCGGACTGAATTCTGACTGAGGACTGAGGACTGAATTCTGTTCCTACACAGATGGAGCTAAGGAACACCCCCTTGGAATGAAAATAAAGCTAAAACTGAACATTAAAATGCCATTTCAAAAGTGCTGCCTATCCAAATCCCATAAGTCCAAACAAACCTATTCAAGAGCACACCAAAATGAACATTAATGTGTTGATCAATCCTCCACTCTTGAGTTCTCTGCTTTTCCAGGTGGCTGCCGTCGGATCTCTTGGAATAATAGAGTACTCAAATATTTGACAGTTAATTGTTCTGGATTACTGTTTGGCAACCAACCAACTGCCTGGCCTGGGGACACATCATTTTATTTAATGGTTCATCACCAGGACCTCACCAGCATGCAGACATAGATCACCACTCCCTTGCTGCCAAGAAACAGCAAGGACACTGAAAAGGCTGATCACACCTGGGAGACTCTCCATCTAACTTACCTACACAGGGAAGTGATCATTTAAAAGGGCAGACACTAAAGACAATGGGGAAAAGTTGAAATGACAAAAACACAGAAATCCTGTCCCGACGAGACCCTTTTCTCAAATGGAAAAATCAGTTAAATTCAAGTTCAGGTAGCTTTTCATGGTTAATTACCATTATTCTTAAACTGCTTGTCATTCTGGAGCCAATATGGCTACAACCAACATTGCATACTTACTGTGTGTGTAATTTAAAGGGAAAGAATAAAGTGTGCTGCACCAAAATAATCTCCAGGAAATAATTTATTGAGTTGACATTTTGATTAAAAAACAAACAAAAGAAAACAAAAAAAAACCACTTTTTTTTAAAACTCCTATGTAAATTAATTCACCCCCAAGCAACATACAGAAAGGCCTCAGACACGTCTCAACAAAATGTATAGTTCATAATGTTCAGCTGCTATGACTATAGGCTTTCTGTAAATCAATAAAAATAAACAAAATTGCACCCTGCCCAATTCAGAAAGGCAATCTCCCTTTCTTCTTTAATATTCTTCAATCGAAGAGAAATACTGTTACTCCCATTGTCTCCCCCAATGTCCTAATGTGGATTATTCCACTGATACAACGATACACAGCAAGGTGGTGAAAAGTTTGCAGAGACCACAGGTGGGGAAAAAAAAAAACCCAACAGATCTCCCTGCCACAGCTCTGTTTCAGAGCTCTGTGAGGGAGAATAAGAACAGACACATCACAGGGTCAAAAATGACCCTATTTCTACCTCCACAGAAAAAGGTGACTGAGGAAAAGGGAGTCTCTACCAATTAAAAGGCTCCCTCCCCAGAAACAGGTTTCTTCATTTTTAAATAAACTTTGCCATTAGTCTAGGCTGGAATCTCTCTCTCTGCCCTTCTCAGTTCCAGCCTGAGATGTTACACCCCCTGCAAACTGCATGACCTCAACATAGCATGATGGCCTGAAAACTGAAAGTACATAACCAAGTGAGCTCATTTGCTCTCCTCCCACAATCAGATTCAGAGGTCCCAGATGTACAGGGTTTGTCTGGATGTCTTTAGCATTCTGCCTCATGCCAATCTTTCTCCTTTCTAGGCTGGCTTGCTGCAAAGTCAGTATTTTTAGCCATTGCTGATTGGTTAGAAGACCTTAGAGCGTTGGGCATAACAGGACTTGTCTGAGGAAGTGGTCCTTATAACATCAGAAATACAGTTCTGAACTTTACAGAAAACAAAGCATCAACATAATGAATAATAGTTTAACATTCCAAATCATGACAGCTTTTCCCTAATCAAGTGCTTAGTGAGCAAGCCCAATGTATATTATGTATCATATACTTACAGAGAAGTACATAAATATCTATCCATACCTTCTAATAAATACACATATAGTATATTTCTGTAAGACACTGTTTATTACTTCAAACCACTGTATAAAAATAAATTATATATAAAAATGTGTACAACAAAATACATCATCTATGTATGTGTATATATGTATTTATACAGACACACAACAGGTAGATATTTGATAGATGTAAGTATATACGTGCGCACACACACACACACACACACACAAAATAAATGTTGCATAAATCAGATTAATTCCATTTATGACTCACTTAAATTCAAACTAACATCTTAAAAACGTTGTCTTTTAATGTCTATTTTAAATGTTACAGCCTTCCCAACCTCCAACCAGCAGAAGCAACTAAAAAAATTGGTTGCCATACCCACCAGCTAGAAGAAGATCACATATGAGATTGATGGAGCATACACACATGGTAGAGGCAACCCAACATGTTAGAAATGATCAGTGAGGTCAGGGACATCTTGCGTAGAGCTATGATGAGCAAAGTCCAATATAAATTTAGCAAACAATTTGCCTCCTGGCACTACTAATTGTAATGTCATAAAGCTCACAGCTCACTTCTAAAATAAATCTGATATGATCTTTTGGGCCATGATACATACTGTGTATGATAGTTTGTAATTTACCTTCCTCAAAAAACTTATATAAAAGACACAACATCTGGTTCTCCCTGGGATCCTGCTTTTTACTTAATTTCCCTGTAAGGCTGACTGAGACACAAAGGTGACAACAACTAGAATATGTAGATTAGCTCTGACCACTAGACCATATGACTTCAGATTATTTAAACATCTATATGAACAACAAATACATCTCTAAGGACCAAATCCTACAGTCCTTACACAAGCAAAATTCCCATCAACTGCCATAGGGCTGCAGGATTGACCATTAGTTTGATATATAGAAAGGTTCAGAGAATCTTTTCTAAGCGCAAATGTGGAAATTCTCCTTGGACCGGAGAAGTCTCCAGGGAAAACCTTTCTGATACCACAAGCATCCAAGACACCAGTCTTGGTTAATCACTAACAGGTTAGCATCTCTGAAAATAATACTGTCTAACAGCAGAGGAATGTACAGTCTGGTTCTCATAAAATTTCAAACCTGGGACAAAACATAGGAATCTAGTAGGGCAACTTTTTTTTATCAGAATTAATAACACATTATCAGTTTGGTAAGAAAATATGAACTGTTATTACAAAGCTTCCAGATATACAATGAAACTTGGAAGCTGGTAGTAAATATTTGCAACTTCCTATGCTCTGTAGATGGTGAGTTGCAAATACTTTTCTTTTAGTAGCATTATGCTTTATAAATACTTTATGATCCATACCATTATCAAATTTCAGAATCCTTCTAAATTCTAACATCCTTTGAAAAAATAAAACCATAAAAAAAAGAATTATCAGCATTAAACATACTTAGTAAATCGTGTCATCTGGCTTTATTTTGATGTTACCTTACATAAAATAAAAAGTGTGGGTCAAATTCTGCTCTTTGTCGATCTGTTAACGTCAGTGGTATAGCTGACAGCAGAATTTGGCCTAATGTGTTAGCAGATCAGATTTTTCTGTTACTTTTCATGCTTTTCTAGTCACATGGAAAAGGCTGTTTGTACTTGTGTCCTGGAAGATGCCCCCTTGTGTCTCTAAAAATTGTCCTTTTATTTTTTATTTTTCAAACCCTGAGGCCTTATATAAACCTGTATCTTCTTCATCTCGGTACCACTATCCCCTTCCAAAAGTGACCACTGAATTTAGGAGCCTCAGTTGTTAGGTGCTCAACTCGACAAACCTTTGTCCTGATTTTCATAAGTGTTGAGCATCTTCAAACAACTTCAGTGGGAGCAGCAGGAGCTCAGCACCTCTGAGAATTCAGGCACTGGGCGTGTGAAGTTGGGCACCCGAAGTTAGTAGCCACTTTTGGACATTTTGTCCAAAACTAATACATTCCTGATGATGGCACATTTATCAGGGTAACAGTGATCTTTGCTATGAGCCAGATCATTCCCTTTTGCAGTAAAACATGGGAAAGGAATTTCTGTGAGGATCACCTTGCAGAGATCCTCTCAGATCAAGGAGTCAGGATTTCAGTCTGTGGAATGGGCCACAGATCCCCTCCCAGTAACCTTGCTGCTCCCCAAGGAACCATGCTGATTTCAGGAGATCTGTGCAGTGATCTCTGACCCCTGGCAACCATCTTGGACTCCCCTGGCTTTAAATGCTCCCAGGATCCATGGGCTTGAATGTAGCACAGCTGCATTGTGTCTTCTCACAAATCTTTACAGGAGTGGGGGGGAAAGAGGAATCTTATGCATCCTTTCCCAGCCTCACCCGCAGATACCCTACCCACTGCCCAACAGAGACCCCAAACCAGTAGAGCAAACAGCTTAGGGCCCAGAGAAGGAAGGGGATGGTGGTACCGAGATGAAGAAGATACAGGTTTGTATAAGGTGTCAGGGTTTGAAAAAGAAAAAAGAAAAAGGACAATTTTTAGAGACACAAGAGGGCATCTTCCTGGACGCAATTTGGCCCAATGTAGAGTGATAAACGTCAAACTTAATAAAGTGAAATAAATGTAAGAGTCTTACACATTGCTATGTGAATTAAATGGCATTACAGACAAAGCAAGCGTAATCATGTAACAGTAGAAAAAGGTAACACTCTGGTCTTACAATATAATGGCAAAAAAATCTGAGGATTTTTCACTTAGGTTTATGTTTTCATGCATGCACAGTTGTTTTAAAACACTAGAATTTTGTCCTATATAATTGGGAAAAACTATTAAATTTTGTTTTAGTCAATTAAAAAAAACGCCCAACTTTTGTTGAACAAAAGAGACTGAAAATAATTATTGTGGCAAGTGAATCCCAGGCTATCGCTCTGCATGGCATTTCTATCACAAAAACACAAAAGTCTGATTTATTTTTAAAGCATTTTAAACACACACCAACATTACTTGGAACCAGGCCAGGTAAAAAAAATTCCATCAGAACTGACACCCTACAAACACATGTTACCAGTAACCACTATTGAGCCTAAAGAAATAAATGAAATGCTATACCTTTGGCAATGCAATATTTGGCACTTTGTCAAAGATTCATAGCGGCAAGGCATATATCTACTTTAAATCTACAGTAAGATCAGGCCAATGTATCAAACACATTTTCCCCTTTAAGGAATGTATTTTTGCTCCACAATTTTTAAAATTAATTGCTTCTTTTTTTTTTTTTTTTTTTTTTACTGAAATGCTGTGTTACCTGTATCCTATTGCTGAATAAAATTCACAGTTAATGCTGTTAGAATCCTCGGGAACATAAAATTTTACTCATCATCTGAGGAATTTAGTTTTGAAAATGGTAAAAAGACAAAAGGCTGAAGTGACAAAAAGATTTCTTGAAAACGTTCTCTCACACAGAAATGACAGAAAGTTTTATTAGGGTTCAGAACATCCCTAGCCTGTTCATCAGCGAGTGAGTAATTTAAACTTAAGGAACCTAACTCAACCATGGTGTGAGCACACCTGATTTCCAGAGGTGCTGAGCATCTACCACACCATAAGTCAATTAGATTTCTAACTGCTCAGCATTTGTGAAAAACAGGCATAACATATCTAAAGGTAATACCGCCAACTGCTGCTCTTTATTACAAATTGTCTTAAGGCTAAGATATGTTTAGGCTTCATACAGTAGAGCATCCAACAATATTTTGGAGCAATATTCAGTGTTATGGCCAGAATGGATCTAGCCTTCAACTTTGAATTTGGTGGTATTAGAATACTGTTTGGAAGAGGGAATCTCTGAGGTAATGGGATGGATGTTCTATTCCTGCCTCATCTGTGGCTTGGTCTACACTTAAAACTTGTGTTGGTCGGGGGGGGGGGGCGGGGGGTGACATTCTCTAGTGACACAGCTATGTGGACAAAACCCCCAGTGTAGAGGCAGCGATGCCAACAAAAGAGTGCTTCTGTTGGCAGAGCTCATGTTGTTTGGGGAAGTAGCATTACTACTTCACTGGCAGAAAAACTCCTTCTCTCAGTGTATGCTGTATTTACTCTAGGGGGCTATACCAGCATAACTATGCTAGCATAGGCTCTGAGGTGTAGACATAGCCTGAGATAGATAGTGTACTGTGAAAAAAACCCCACCACACCTCCTTATTAGGCAATTTTAGACATGGGAAGGGCAATTTTATGGTAAATGACACATTCCAGCGGGATTTGAACAGTGTAACATTAGGGCGATTCAAACAGGACTGCAGGTGGATCAACAGGTCAAGTCAATGGGTCTTGGGAAGGTTGATTTCAAAATTTACTCTCAAGGATAAATGTGTATGGAGAGATGGCTTTCATTCTACTTGGCCTCTACTACAATAAAAGATATTAAATTTTTTGATTTTTTTCAGGTACTGAAAGCCATTGATGAGCTGGAGAAAGGGAGTAAGGGGCAAGTGGAACTTCTTCTGGAATGACAATTAGGCCGCAATCCATATTAGCAACAGGCAGGCAGTAAAATCACTGAGCTCATGCTTCAGGTATAAAGTGATTAGTTTCAAATACTGATTTTACAGCAAGACCTGTCCCAGAAGTTATCACAGCTGTTGTTTTTTTTAAGTAGACACGTTTTTGAGCAGTGGCATTGAAATCCAACAGGGAACAGTTGGCTCCAACATGTATTGTGTATACTTTTGGTAGTTAGTGGCATAGAGACTGTCCCAAAAATCTATGCCTCCAGTTACTAGGAGAAATTATTCGGCCAATATTTCTGATTTTTCATCCTTTAGGCCATAATGATTTTGTCCATTTGTACGTTTAGTTACATTTAGTTAGTCTGAAAATTTTCTGACGACTCTAGAAGGTTTAGTGAGTGACTTCGTAATGTCTGAATGACTGGGGCTTGGATGAGTGCTAACCAGCTTATGCTCAGATAAAATTTATGGAAAAGGTTATGATGGCAGGCTGGAGGATTCAGGAAAAATTGCAAAGGTGAAGAAACACGCCAACCTTTTGTTACAATTTGGAATCTTTTTGGATACTTGGGTACTGCTGACTATCCAGATATCAGCATTAATTACCACCCTCACTTGGCTAGGATATTGTAGCTTTTTCTGCAAGAAGTGGTCCTTTCCACTTTTATTCATCGCTTTGTCACCTCCAGAATAGATTACTCTACTGTCTTCTATTTGGGTTAGATGTGAAGACCATTCAAGAACTTCAGATTGGGCAGAATGCAGCTGCTCACTTATTTAGTGATGTTTCTTGTACGAAGCAAATTACACCAGTGCTCCTGAAACTGCACTGTTTTACAGTTCATATTCAAGCTGTTGATTTTGATGCATAAAGGCTCTTGTAGTTGGATCCTGCCTCTCCAAGACCTTGTCTAGATTAGGATTTAAAGGTGTGTTGATAAAACATGTTAGCTAACACATTTGAAAAGTGTAATGTAGACAAGGCATGTAGCCTTTATGACATGCCAAGCTGTCTGAGTTAAAGTCCCAGAGGAAGCCTCGGTTTTAATATAGCATGTTGACGTTTACACTGCCTCATCTACACTAGACTTTTAAAATGCATTAGTCTACAGAAGTCTTTAGAGACTGCCTCCTCATGTTTTCCTCAAACAGTTGAGATGCTCAGGCTGGTAGTCCTTAGATTTGGGGATTAGGGTGTTCTCAGCAAAAAGTCCTTGACTCTGGAATTCGCTTGGCATAATAAAGTCTGAGTTTTGTGATCTAGAGACACTGCAGCATTCATCTTTGTAGTCAGTCTCTCTCTGAGGAAGTGAGTTGAGTGGAGAAGGTTGCTGCGTGTTGGGAACTCCCTTTTTTGTCATTTTTGATACTCTACAACTTTAGAGGGTTGTGTTTTAAAATTTTTATTTTAAAATTTAAAATTATTGTGTGTGCCTGGAGAACTTATGATAGGCTCACTATAGATATTGAAAAATAAAATAAAAACCAAGCAAGCTATAGTCCTGTGATGGGAGTCCCTTGTAGTTGGAATAATACTCAGTGAGCCTTTGTTCCCAAAACTGGGGAGGGGTTGAGAGCTGTGCCTACAGTATGCTGTCAGGGAAGATATAGGAAAAAAGCTTCATAATCAAGCACAAAGATAAAGCATATCTTCATTAAAAATAGATATAATTTTCAAAGGTCAGAGAACCAACACAACAGATAAAATAACCAGTTCTACAGTATTTTAGATATCATTAAAAGTTACAACCTGTTTTCTGCCCGGTAATCATTCCTGCCTATTGTGTGATCACATTAACACTTTCTTTAACCTTTGTTAGACTTTTAGATATAATTGGATACAGTAGCTACCTATATCAATTTCTGCACCTGTATGGAAGCCCACTTTTTTCCTCAGACTTATCACGGCAGTGTAAGCTGAGACCACTGAAAGTTATTTCCCATTAATACTTGGCACAATTTGTTCTCTGACACTTGACTCAAGTCTTTGAGCAATCACCACAGACAGACTAATTTTTACACAGGAGTATATTTAAATGTATATCTGTAACGGTCCTCGGTGGTTCCTCCCTCAGAGGATGGGAAAACCTAACCACGCCCAGGTACTTAGACTGAGTGGCCCCAGCACAGGCCCCCCTTTCTTACTATATGCCAGGGGGCACAGGTGCTGACTTGCTGATTTCCTCAGGGATGCTCAACTCACTCCACCTCAAGCCCTGCCCCCACTCCACCCCTTCTCCTATGGCCCTACCCTGCCCAACCTCTTCGCCTCTGCTCTCCCCACGCCTCACCTCTTCATGCCCCACTCTGCCGCCTCTCCTGAGCTCACTCAACCCTCACCCCTCCTCTTCCAGCCCCCACTCCTTCCCCTCCCTACCCAGCACCTCCTGCTCACCGCTGAACAGCTGATCAGTGGCGGGTGGGAGGCACCAGAGGAACCAGGGGGAAGAGCTGATCGGGGGGCCCATTGGCGGGTGCTGAGCATCCACTGTTTTTTTTCTGTGGGTGCTCCAACCCCAGAGTACCCATGGAGTCGGTGCCTATGCCAGGAGGGTTCTGTCCTTTGTGGGCCTTCTTAAGTCTCTCAGGATGAGGGATCAATATGAAAGTCACAAACCCCAATGTGTTAGGGGACAGTCCGTCCCTGTGAGCCCACAAATGGGGATGGGGTTGGTGAGTGTACAGTGCTGCCAACAGTCCAGCACTAACCTAGTGAGTTTTAGGGAAATGGCTCTGAGCAGGCTCAGCCTGTCTGTCTTATCTAGGGACTCTGCTATACTCTCTTCAAGGTGAAAGTCTCCTGGCTAGGATATCACTGCAGCTCCAGGAGTCACTCCTGCAGTCTGTTGCTTAGAGCAATCCTGCTCCTTCCACCCCTGCTATCCTACACGAGGAATACTGAAGCAATGCAGTACTATCCACAATGCCATAAAACTAGCAGAAAGAGTGGTTTGTCAAGCGTTTACGTTTTATACTTTGCCCATCCATATACAATCTTTTACTGGGCCATAATCTGATACTCGTACTCATGTTGGGTAGCACCTTACTCCACAAGTAGTGCTATGGACTTTGATAGGACTCTTTGTGGAGTAAAGTATTATTAGTGTAAGGGTATCAGAATCTGGCCCTCAATGATGAGCCATTGTGTGGGATCTTGGTGTATTACTAACCTCCATTTTCCACTTAATTGTACAGATTGTAAAGCACAGTAGTCCTCAGGCTACTCCAATTCGCAATTCTGAAGAAACCCAAAGTTCATTGCAGAATTGTGAGCCTGGGGTTTGGAGCAAACCAAGCTACACTGCTGGGGAGAAGAGGCACAAATGAATGGAAGACTGCAAGCACGTACTGAAACAGCCAGTGGCTCAGTCTGATATACAGATGTCCAAAAAGTTTGTGAACCAATGAACATACAAAGTCACACCTATATGACTGTGCAGTGCATGCCTAATTGGGCCAAGTATTTTAATCATGCTTTCCTTTATGTTAGTACTAATGCCTAAAGGAGGAATTTTTCGCATATCTATTTTATTTGCCAAGTTTTCATATTACATTGTTTCTTTTGATCCAGTTGTTTAATAGTCTTTCATTTATTTGTGATAGCTGAGATATCCTGCTTGTTTATAGCTGCAGAATATTTAATCTTTATAAATAGTCTCCCTCTGAGACTTCAATGTCTATACTTTGAATAAGTCCAAGACTTTCAGGAAAAGCTTACAATGAACTAACCAAAATTGATCTGTGGTGTAGTAACCAATTGATTTCTGTTAATTCAAATTATATTCACTGATTTGAGAAAATAAACACAGGATGATTTTTTTCCACACTATCAATGCTTGATGTGACACTCAAGACTAAATCTAAAATCAGACATACAGAGCTCTTGACTTGATGCAAAAGTGTTATTAGGTTAAAGTCATTTTTTAAAAAAATTATATTTTAATCCCTAAAGGATAAACATTTATCCTCTAAGATACAGGGATAAAGATTTTAATGGCATCTTGCTTTGGGATTCAAAATAAATAAGGCAAAGATGAGTTTCCATCTTCTTAAAACTAAATTACAGAGATTAAAATATATAAACACAAAATGAATGTATTCCATTTGCATATTATATTTCGCTCTTAAAGTTGATATTGAAGATTAAGGGTCAGCATTTAATCCTCACTATCCTAATCCCTAAAATTACAAAGACAGGCATAAGTGCATGTCTGCTGCACTAAATTACCTTGAAAGAAAGCAAATTCCGGATGAAAAGGGAAGCATATTTATATTATGGTGATTTAAAATCTGTCGCCTAAACACATCTTCTCCCCTCCATCCATTGACCTAAATTGCACACTAAAAGCTTGCTTGTCTGCAAATGGGCAGCTAACACTTTGAGACAATCCAGAGATTCTTCACTTATGCAGAATCATGCCAACAATTTTTCTGACTACAATAAACACTGTCTTGTTCATATGCTGCAGAAACAAGAGTCAAGTTAGAAAACAGAAGAGCTTCTTTACTGTTTTCAATCCAATTCCTGGGCATAGTTAGTTCTGAAAATTCAAGGTTTTGAGGGAAAAAGAAGGTGTAATTGAAAATTATTGGACAACTATATCCTGACTTACACAACTGCAACTCTAATGGGAGTTATATCCCAAAAGGAGCAAAATCAGGGCACAATTGGACTACACTCTGTAGAGTATTTTACCTGCACCAATATGTGTCTTAACACCACAAGACAATCCCTATGGTACTCTATTTGGATATTTCTCTGAAATGTAAATTGTGAAATTCTCCGTAGATTATATATACCGTATATCTTTGGTGCAATCCTGGCCCTACTGCAGTCAATAAGAGCTGCCCTGTCTATACTATGCCATAATAGAAAACACAAAAAATAAATCCCAGGCTAATAAATGCTAAAGGCAAAATCATCCTCCAAGAGGTGCATTTTGGCTCCCATATCTAGCATTCTACTCTCCTTACATGTATAGCTATTTGGAATTGCCACACATGTAGGGAGAGCAGAATATCAGAGTTGAAATCAGCCTTCCAGATCTGAGAGGAAAATTTTGCCTTCAGTGTTGTCCAGCTACTTTTGTGGCAGGAAGTTTTCATATTTATTTTGGAAGAATTATCTTCTAATTTAAACCATCCAGGAGAGAACAACTTTATCATGACTATCAAACTCAGAGGCTCTATAACCATTATCAAGAGGGCCCTATATTCCCTCTTTTGAAGTTTATTTATAATAATTTTATGCTTTGAAGGAAAAATATCTCCAGTATAAAACTTATTGTTAAGGTTGTTTTTATAACTGGCCAGAAGCTTTTCTTGCTACATTGTATTCAGTAGGATCTATGGAACTACAGTATTGTCACTTCTGTTTAGAACATTAAGAAGACTAAAAAATATCTAAAGCTAAACTAACTGTCTCTTATTTTTTACCACTGTAAAGTCCATATATATCTAGTGTATTTTAAAATCACCACGACACAGTTTTCACACTAATCCTTGTTTTATGTAAATATATAAAAAATTAAATTAAAAGGTTCAATCATCTTAAAAAGAAAAAAAACTCATTGCAAATGCTTGTGAGATAGTCATTATTTCAGAGCCAACCTCCTGCTGTTTAGTCATGGTAGTTACAAAAAGCAGACTAATGAAGGCAGCAAAAATTATAATTAATTTTCATTCTGAAAATTCATCACTCTAATCAACTGCCTATCAAATGTTGATACAAATTACACTAACAAAAATAATTATTAACCCAAGTTGGCAGGATAAAATTTTCCATACACTCCATCTGAATAAAGAATGCCTGTGTGGGAATTACTTTTATTGAACAAAAAATTACAGTTACTAAACTAAATGAACCATCTGCCTTTTTATATTTGTTTTCACAGTCTCACTGGTCCAGGGTGCATTGTCAGCTTAATTATCATTCAAAATGGCAGAACGACCTATCACCAAGCTTACATGACCACAACTTTTTGATACTAAACCTGTAATACATGGTTACAGGTTTACTGTATGTTATGATGTTTGTTATGATGTACATGTATGTTATGATGTACTGTATGTTTCTATGTTATGAAGAGGACAAGTATGTTTTATAAATATGTGCAAAATATTAAAGACTGATGTTTATACTAATAAGGTACATTCCTATGTTAGATTGGAGGACTAGTATGATTAAGTACCCCTAAGCCCTAAATTAGAACATAAAGAGCTTAGGGGTACTTAATACATACATTGGTATTCACAGACCAATACTGGTAGAAACAAGTTCTGATGTACTTTATTAATCATTTTATTCAAGTAAATGTGTTTTGTCTCTGCCCTCTAATAAGTGATCATTTGTTTCAAAGGGGCATGCATGAGGACTTACAATATTGACATCTACTACCAAACCTTTACTGACAGGTTGAAAGTGGTTAGCTGGATACATCATCTGCATAAAAAATTGAAAAAGGAAAACCAGTCTCTTACTAGCATGTGTCTCATATTAGCTGAGCTTTCCCTGCTGAGATTTTGGGGATCTTGGTGCTCTGTAAAAATTGGAAGATTGACTTCCAGCAGGACCATTTAGGTGGATGTATTTTTAAAAAGTATAGGCAATACTGCTGTATGACACAAAAGGGATTTTTCTTTTTAAATTAAGAGCAATACTTTCTTCATAGTACCATTTATAGTCCACAGACTGCAGTAGTTCCTAAGGTGCTGAACTGTGAGCTCTGGAGACTAAAGTTTTGTCTGTGTCTATCGGATTGCAGAACGGGGCAAACTGTTCCATCCTGAACTGCCCAAATTCCTCAACCAAGACCTGGAAGGGCCACTGCTATATTGTGTCTGTGTCCAAAAGATCTTTCACCTCTCTGGTGAAACTGCCAACAAATTTGCCTATCAATGCTAGCCTATAATTTGGGGTTTGAAGCCTGAACCGTAGCACACTGAAGTCAATGAAAAGATTCCCATTCATTTCAAAGGGCTTTGAATCAGGCCCTTTGTGATGTGAATATTTATGCATTAATAATCATATTTATTTTTAAAAAAACTATTTTTAAACTCTGTTTTTTCATGTTGTTTCTTTGTTAGTTTTCAATGTATTCCAAATTACAATGACAATTCATACGACAGAATAATTATTGTTTATGAAGGTAAGTGACAAATAAAACAGACCACATTCTTCTAATTATATTAAATTGTTTAAGGAGCCATAGATACTGAGTGAAGTAAAGATAAATCAGCTTCTATTTTCATAGCTCCATAAAACTGGATAAGCGAAGGTGGCTTAAGGTCACTCCGGTTTTAGGTCAGCGTTTATGCAGTCATCATCCATACTAGGCACCACTGTACATTGCTTCAGAATAATAGATTTGGTTAGTCTGCATACCAGTGCCCACTGATATACCCACGTCTGCTTTGAGGATTAAAATAATCTCCACTTCCCCCAGCCAACACACCTCTTGATCCTAATGGAAACAATGAAGAAAATCATGACTCCTCTATGAGGAATTTTGCCTTAAAGATAAACTTACATTAGAATGCTCTTATAATTAATATTTAAAAATAATTCATGATAGCTTAATATCACTATTACTAACCTCTGCAAAGAATTGAGGTTATCTAGAGAAAGACCAACAAAAAGGAATTAAATTTTAGGGCTCTAATGAACATAATTAATATTACTGTGATGCACATCATCACTCTCAGTGGTTATGCTAATATCACCTTTGTTTGCCAGTTGGACCTTGTTGGCTCCTTGTTTGAAATCCTTTCAATGGCTTCTCCTTACCTCTTGTATTAAGTTCACACTTCTTACCCTCACCTTTAGGGTTCTGTACTACTCTGCCTCTGCCTATATTTCAGCTCTCATTTCTTAGCACTACAGCCTTGGCCCCCTTTTCTCTCTAGATGGAATTCTGGTCTTTCCTCACTCTAATCTATGTGCCTTCTCCCTGGCTGCCCCCTCTGTCCGGAATATCTTTCCTATTCCTCTGTGCTAGGTACCACTCTTTCTTCTTCAAATGTCCCCTTCAAAACTCACTTCTTCCCCAGAGCCTGAACACACTCCTTCTCTGATACATTACTTTAGATGGAATGGGATGGCAGGAGACAGAAAATTTAGAAGGGGAACAAAGAAAAGCAAACCAAACAATAATGCTCTATGCAAAAGAAATCCCTCCCTCTCTGATAAATGAACCCTCTTCTGGGTGTTCCAGTGAGCTCTGGGTTGTCTATTTAGACTGTAAATTTCTCAGGACAGGGATCTGTCATATTTTCTTCCTGGCCTTTCCACGGTGCAGAGTACACTGTTGGCACTAAACAATTAATATTTAATAACAATCACACCATCTAGTTAGCATACTGCAGCCTAGAAAATATGAAAGCATGCGATGCATAGGAAGTAGAGAAAATTACACTTAAATTAGACAGTGTGGATCAGTTTGAACCGATAGCCTGGGTGGCCCCAGGCAGGATCCATGGAAACTAGCTGAACACAGAGAGGGGCACATTCTGCACCCTCCTTCTAATGGGTGGGGAAGTTGCTGTGCTTCCCCAGGAGCTTAGGGATGCATTGTATCACTCTGAAGCATAATAGGTCTTAGGGCAGCTCTGTGCTGCCTCCAATGCAGGCTTGAGCTTAATAGGCACATTCAAACCCACTCCCTTCATACATGGCAAACAGAGTATCAGAATCTCTGAGGAATAACACTAGTGAATTCTTGTACATGCAGGAAGATGCACACACAAAGGTCTAAGGATGCCTGTGTGAAAGGATGCTTTTGCCTTATTTTTTGATCTAAGATGAAATAAACAGTCACCAAGTGTCCCTTTCCAGCCATTGTTTGTACTTACAAATTAAATAAGTGAAAAGTGAATTATGTGGCAGACATTCTCCTCCTATACAGACTGATAAACTGACAAAGAAAAAAAAAAACCCAGACATGCAGATTTGGTTGTTTACTGCTGGAGTATTATCCTGCCTTAGTGAGACTAAAATTGCCAACACAACAGCATCTTATTTACATTTGAAACACTCAGTTCTTATATTCATTTTTGAAGTCTAATGCTGTCCTCTAAGGAACAGTCACTGAGGGAGACAGAGAGATAGAAACACAGGATTCAACATACTGAATCACACCATTGGCCCAGCTATTCTGATATGCTGTCTAGGTAAGTGGCTAATATCACGTTCAGAGAAAGGCAACATGAGGGATCCCTGCTGACCCAGGAAGACAATCCGAAGTTAATAACAGCAAAAATAATAATTCTCTTGTATATTTTTGTTTTAGCTCACATAATCAGAACCATCATTAATGCTCATCCTGTCACCTTCTTAAAAATCCTGATAAACTGTTTACCTGGGTAACAGTGGCATATTTCACAGGCTGATTATATTCCACATAAAAAACTTGCAGTGCTTCTCAGTTTCACTGAATTCCACCTTGTTCTCTTATTATGGTGCAGTGTAAAAGGACCACATGGCTGGATTTCTCTGTATACTTCATTATTATCACCTTATGCTGTGATCCTGTCAGATTTCACAACCTAAAGCAAGGTCAATACTTGGACAGGAGACCTCCAAGGAACAAATAGGTGCCACAGAAAGTGATTTTGGTGATTCATTGGTGGCACTTTCCTCTAAGCTTAGTCATGGACTTGGTGTTTAGGGGTACTGTTTTGTTAGAAAATGTTTTCTTTGGGTGAGACATATAGCAGAGTACAGAGCCACTTGTCGTTAATAAAGATAACAGTGTGCTTTTCAAAAGAGGAAGGATGTTAACCCCAATGTCCTGGCCAAATTTCAACTGATTTTATTTTGCCCACTACAAGCAATTCTTTCTGCCATTTCACTTGGATAAGGTATTCTTCTTCACTAGCTGCCTTACGAATACCAGTAATTGTGTTGTATGCTGTTAAAGACCTGCTGCATTTCATCCCATTGGTGGCTGAATGATGAAGGATCCCTATATAAACCTTAACTAAATCAGATGTAGGAACACTTAATTTAATTAAGATTGGTAAAGTACTTTTAGAGTCTCTGATTAAAGGGTCTGCTGAAGGGCAAAGTTTTAATTAATTATTATTATTATTATTGTAATTCCTGTAGCCTCCTTTATTTTTATTTATTTAAACTTAATCCATCCATTAGTCTGGGTGCATGAACAACGTTTATAAATAAAACACATCAGTATATAGTACCAGTGTCCAAAAGGTAAATCTTCCCTCATTCCTCCAAAACAAACTCTCCCACTGCAACTTCGCATCCCTTCCTCTCCCTCAGGAAAACCTCAGAGGCATTTATGCCTTGTAGAATGACCTGAGGGTTAACAGTTTTGGACTCTGGTGAATCCTGGAAAAGTGAATGATATAGTCAAAGACTGCTCACTGAAAACACACTGCCTCCAGCTGCCTCAAGCTTAAACCCAAGGTGCTGCTAGTTTGAGCACCTTAGCTGATCCAAATTGCAGTCAAGGAGTGAAATGTTTTTAGAGATAATCAAGACCCAACCCATTCAAGGCTTTCTAGGTTAAAACTGGCATCTTAAATTGAAACTGGAAACAAATTGTGAGCTAGAGCAGATCACACAGCTGTAACAGACTCACTGTGAGAAACACTGTTTACGAGACAGACAGATATATTCTCCACAAACTGAAGTCTCCAATTGGTTTTAAGATATAAACCCCCATTAAATGAATTGAGTAATCCAATCTTCAAGTGACAAAAGCATGGACCACTCTGTTGAGGCCTGCATTTGAAAAAGAAAACAGCACAACTAGAATTGGACAAATACTGCAAACAAATGTCAGCAAATATTTATTTTGAATTTTTGAAATAGTTCCCACCCTTTTGATGTTTGTTTTCCATTTATGTTCTGCTGAATAAGTTTCCTTGCTGAGGCAATGAATACTTGCAGAAAAGTGAACTTTAAATATATATTGCAGAGTATTTGAAGAAATCAAAATTTCGAATTTGGAAACTGAGTATTTGCAACAGAAACCTGTTCCAAGTGGACTATGTGAAACCACTCAGGGAACAGAAATATGCCATGTGTCCAACCAAAATGAAGCTGCAACATTAAATATTAAATATGTACAGAGAAAGCATTATTTTGGTGGCTAATTTTGAAATAAAGAAATTGAGAACACTGAAAGCTGTTGGTAGGCAATTTACATGAAGAAAAAGAGGCAAAATTAATTTAATTATTTGTCTAGGTCTGGCCAAATGTAGATGAGAAAAGTGCTCTCACATCCACTGTTTTTGCCTCAAAAGCAACAGAGAACCTAACGTGGGCTGCAAGTTGTAACTCTGGTAACCGAAAGGTGGGCAGGTTCCCTTAACTGAGGGAAGCAATGTCACCTTGCCATTTCTACTGGTTGTGTCCTCTAGCGTACCAGGGGATCAAGACACAACCAGAACATTCAAGCACTGATCTTGACAAGATATTGAGTAGTAAGACAATCAACTACATCAGCGGTTCTCAAAGTGTGGATTGGGACCCCAAAGTGGGTCGCGACCCCATTTTAATGAGATCGCCAGGGCTGGCGACTTGCTGGGGCCCGGGGCTGAAGCCAGAGCCCCACCACCCAAGCCTGAATCCGAATCCGAAGGGCTTCAGCCCTGGGTGGTGGGGTTCAGGTTCCAGGCCTCCCCCCACCCCATGGCTGAAGCCCTTGGGCTTCAGCTTTCGCACCCCCACCCAGAGTGGTGGGGCTCAGGCTTTGGCTTGTGTGCCCCCTTCCCCCCCACCAGGGGCGTTGAAGCTTGGTCCGCCCTCCTGGGGGTGTAGTAATTTTTATTGTCAGAAGAGGGTCGCGGTGCAATGAAGTTTGAGAACCTCTGAACTACATCATCTCAAATCTGATGTAATAGAATTGTATAGCTGAGAATGATCTGCATTTGGGAGTCACCCCAACCCAAAATACATGTGATTCTCCCCTAACAGCCTCAAGTATATTCTGATCAGGAAGGGTAGCAGAACAGAACCCTGTAATATCCCGCATGAGAGCATGTTACTGCATCCTCTGAACTGATTAACAATGACCCAAAAACTACCCTCACCCTCCAAGTTCTCCTAGCAAGAAAAGAATGGAGCCACTCAAGAGTAATGACAGGTTTCAGAGTAACAGCCGTGTTAGTCTGTATTCGCAAAAAGAAAAGGAGTACTTGTGGCACCTTAGAGACTAACCAATTTATTTGAGCATAAGCTTTCGTGAGCTACAGCTCACAAAAGCTTATGCTCAAATAAATTGGTTAGTCTCTAAGGTGCCACAAGTACTCAAGAGTAACTTCCTTTAATGCTAGCAGGGCCTCAAGCAACATATCAACACCACTTTATAGTTAATGTATCAAAAGTAGCAGACTGATTTTAAAAGAATAGGCAGAACACTTGCTAGTATCTAGGAACAGAGCCACGCCCTGCTGCCTCTGTATCTTCTAGTGTAGCTGGTAGCATTGGTCAGTCCTCCCACCTTGCCCTGAGAGCTAGCCAAACAAATTAGCCAGCCCTGTGATTTCTATCACGGAAACAAGGCCTGAAGTTTTCAAGTCAATGTGCCCTAGGTTTTTTTTTTTTTTTAAACTACCACTGATTTGAAATATTCCAAATCAAACAAACATTTATTTCAATAATTAATATGTAACCCTTTTGGGGTTTAAAGAACATGGCCCCTTTAAATCTTTTTTCTAAGGGCGGAAGGGGAGCAGTAAGAGAAAGAAGGGAAACTCCAGGGGGGTGGCTCTGAAGCTCCAGAGAGAAGGGCTGCAGCCCGCAGGCCCTCGCAAAGTGAAGTAGCAAAAAACCTGCTTGAAGCCTGGGAAGAACATGGCGGCCGATCGGGAACACCTCAGGACAGGAGCCAGGAGGAGCACTGTGCCAGGGAGGAATCACCCGAGAAGGAGAGGCCAGAGCTGGACCCAGTATCACTGCTGCCCAGAGCCATGAGTACTGGGGCTTGTAACTCTGCATTGGGAATAAGGAGGGAGGCTGCTAGCTAGTTAAGTGGGGAGGTGGTCGCTCTGTGTGGCTTTGCAGAGAGCGGCAGAAGAGGGCACCAGAGGGGTTTGTTGGGAAAGTTTACTGGTGCCGAAGATGACCAGGAACACCCAAGATTCACCACTGGACTGGAACTTTGCTCAGGACTCCTAAACTCTGTGTGCAGACACATTGCTCGGCATCTGCCCTTTCAGACTGTGCTCCCACTGGGCCTGTGGGGCCTTCGTTTGAATGCAAAACTGTTTTACCACTCCCCCTATATTTTCCCTTGTTGTTTTTCTCCTTTCATCCCTCTGTAAATAAATATTTTCCTTTCTTATATCCATTGTACTTTTCTGGTGTGTGTGTGTTCACTCTGGGGGGTTTAAAACAGGCGCCCCTGAGGTGGAAAAAAATTTTCCTGCTGCATTCCTGCGTGCACCTTCTCTTGGCCAGAGCTGCCTGCAGAGTAGACTCCATCTTGGCCATGAGGGCGCTAAAGTTACAGTTGGTGGCCCATATGGGGACTTTGCAGTGCGCGCACACACACACACACACACACACACCCCTATGTTGTGCACCCTGGGCTCTCCTTCACAGAGCAAAGAAACTCCTGAGTGACTTTCATCTCAGTTAAACATAAATAAATAAAATGGAGAGGGATTACTAGGAGACCTGTGCCGAGGGGCACAAGTCCCAGTAACCAAAGCTGTGCTGGTGGTGGGGTTCCCAGAAGAGATGGAACCAAATGAAATTGAGGAGAGTCTAAATGCAGCTGAAATACTGGAGAGAGTGAAGGTCCACGCCCTTATTTACAACCGCAAAGTGAAGGGCATGGTAGCACTATGTACTCACTCCAAGGAAGCAGATCTTGATAAAGTGCCGAAAGAGGTGCAAGTAGGAGGTATTCCCTGGACAATTCTGGGGGCAGAGCAATCCCCTTCTAGTGTGCCCATGTCACTTGAGGTGGATTCTTTAGCACAGAAATTGCAAGCTCTGATGGTGGGTGAAAAGCAGACAAAAGAGGAAATAATTTTGGCATTAGGAGGGGCTCCAACACCCACAGAACCCAGCCTGGTGGGATGGGCCAAAGAGCGGAGAAACGCTCTCAAAGATGCATTGAAGCCGGCATATGAAAGTGCTCCATACAAGCGGTTACGTTCTTTCTCGTGGGTGTCACCTGTACCCTCAGGGGAGGATGATTACGAGACCTGGAGGGATTGTACGGTGCCACTTGTCCAAGAATGGACATGCTCTGATGCTGAGAAGCAGAAACGTGTGCTTAAGAGTCTGAGGGGACCTGCCATGCGAATTGTCCGAGCCCTGAAAGGCTCCCAACCAGCTGCCACAGTGCAAGACTATTTAACCACTCTTGAGAGTGTCTACGATGCTACTGATAGCAGTGAAGACCTGTATTATCATTTCCGCCATACCTATCAGGAGCCCCATGAACGATTGTCAGATTTCATCAGGAGACTAGAGGATTTGCTACAACAGGTAGTGCAGAAGGAGGGCATCTCCACCAAGCGCATTGATTCCGCTAGGTTGGACCAGATCCTTTGGGGCACCCGACAAGATGGGTTAATGTTGTGGTGACTGCAACTGAGGGAGCAGGCCCAAAACCCACCCCCATTCCACAAGCTCATTCGAGAGATACGTGAAGAGGAGGAGCGATTGTTGCAAGTGGACGCAGTGGTGCAACTGAAGAAGGCAGGGAGTCACACCACCACAGTGCTGGGAAAAATGGAAAAGGACCCATCGGTGGCAGCGACACTGAGAGGTTTGACCCGAGAAGAGCCATGATGAAGGCTCAGGGACATACTGTGCCATCCTCAAGAGGGGAGAGTAGCAGGAGGGGTGATAGCCAGCGAGAAGGTTTCTGTTACAACTGTGGGAGAGATGGTCACTATGCCTTGGACTGCCAAAATTAGACAGATCATGCAAGAGTATCTCAAAGATTGCAGCAAACCATTAGGGAGCTTCAGGGAAACACCAACAGGGCTTTGGTGAAGAGGCAACCCAAGACCCTGAAATTCGAAAGCTCCCCAGAAAAAACCACGAACAGGGGTTACAAATACAATTAGTTGTCCACATGAATACTTAAAGTGTCTATGCACTAGAGGTTGGGTAGCTTAAAGGATTGATAATAGCACAGGAAATTTTTTATCACTGGTTATAGGCGCACAGGAATTAGAGATGGAAACGATCTAGTCCACGACAGTACAGGGTCGTTCCCTACAGTGCTTTGGCCAATCTAGTTTTAAATCAGCATTTAAATACAGGTCACCAACTCAAATGTAGTTCAGATCGGTAGTGACTGGAAGTCATTACCATCTGACAGCTCTTTGGTGGCCTATCAGAAACAAGTTGGCGCTCACGGTCTACTTTTGGGTGAACAAGTGCCTAAATGATAGTGTTCTTGCTGTCAGCAGAAAGGCCAGAAACTGATACCCCAGGTAAGAATTACCTCCCCTCTTGCCTCTAGTTTCAGCTCAGAACATGTTTGAGGCATAACGATGGGGCACTTCACATTGATGCTGCCTGTGTTGTACCATTCTGTGGATTGAAGCCTTCAGTTTTCAGGGTTTTCAAGCGTATCTTGAGCACTAAAATTCATTATAGACTCCTTTTTGAAAAGTCACACACAAATTAAGACCAACTATTTAAAGCAATTATTGTACTGTAGAAGATTTCTGAACACTAGTAGTAAAAGGAATAAACTATGAGGATTTATACTACAAAATCCATTTTCATTTCAACAAGAACTTTACATCTGGGTCAGTAAATAAGAGTGAATTATTTAAAACTCATTAATAAGGAACAGTTTATATATTTATTATTTTTACTCATCGTGTAACCCACATATGTTCCCAAAGAGTTAATGCAACCAGATGAGCTGAAATTCATGAGCATAATCCTAAACAAGTGAGTTGAAGTTCTACCAGGTCTATTTCATAGCATCAGGGATTACTGCTTGCAGTCTAATCCTACTGAGCCTAAGGGAGGTATGTTGTATTGTATTTGAAATCCTGGCCAGGAAAGAGCAGAAGGTTAAATGGGTGCCTGGCTCTGTAATCAAATATCAGAGGCACTACTTATCTATTCAATGAACAACTAACGTAGAAAATCAATTAGGAAACAAATAGCTGCTTCTTTTGAAAAAAATTTACCTAGCAAAAAGAGAGAGGGAGAGGTAAATGATTTTATTATATACATTTAACTGAAATATAACATGCTAGCCACAACAAAATACTTCTCTATGTCGTAGCAGGGATGCACAATACACCTAATCTTCACTGACAGTGTTTTAATGCCCTTCTTTTGAGAAGTCGGGGTTATTTTGGAGGAGACTGAATCCTCAAAGCCCAGCAATTGAATGTAATTTTGATACAAAATGAATGTAAAAAATAGCACACAAATAGTACTCATGTAAAAATATTAACTAAGTTCACATAATTGGGCTGAGATCAAATGAAATCACACATGTGTGTCAGTCAGTTTGTAACAGAACATCTTAAATTATGTATCAGTTGTGAAGAGCATTTCTTCAGCAGTGCATCATTTTTTGTTCAGTTGGTTAAAATCCCAGGAGTACTGAAAAAGGCAGAAGCTCCTGCTCGTTTTTGTTCCCAACTGGGAGAAGACCCTTTGGTGGTCCTGAGGTTAACACCCTACCCCCCTTCCCACACCTGTCATTCTGAATAGACTTCACAGTCCATGCACACAGACAAATAGGCTGACCTGGCCAGCTAGCTTGACCCGGCCAGCTAGCTTGACCCTTGGGCAGGAAGAAGATCACATCTGGTTATTAATATTGGGACATTAAAAAATGTAATCTTCAAGGCACTAAGAGAAGCAGGCTTGCAATTATACAGCATGCACTCCATGTCAATCAGAGAGCGTGCTAACCTGATCAGTGTCTGAGAGTGTTAAAATGGTCATCTCTCTGTGACTTCAAGTACAATTTCTCACTATATCTATGAAAAATGATGTAAGAAGTTAGCCCAAAATATTATGTCTTCAGATTATCAATCCTTATGCTTTACAATGTTTTACTCTGTTCTATAAAAGTTTTACAATGTAAAACATTTGCAGGTGAGAGCGGACATAAATAGGAAAAAAGCCATCCTTCCACAGCTAAGGAAGATACTTGATTAAGCAGAGTGGAATATTTTTAATATTGTCACTTTACTAATAATTTTCCCATTTAATTCTCCTAATATTTTATCATTACCAAAACACTAATTTTATTCTCTCTCTCTGCATATCCCTTGGTTTAAACACACACACACACACACACTTTATATATTCATGGACACACTTATTATGTGGGTATAAAATGTATATGTGTGTATATATACATATTGCATACACATACAATTAATTTTATATACTGCAGCCAAGATTTTAAACACCTCAGTTATAATCCTGGGTCCCTTGAAATTACTGAGAGCTTTGACATTTACTTCAACAGGGCCAGAACTTCACCCTTCATTTTGAAAATACATGGCAAGCTCTTAGGGTCATGTGTCATGGAGGAGATTTTCACTCCCACAGTGGCTCCTGGACACCAGGTAAGAGGGCTAGAATGATGTAAATGAGCTCTAATGGAAAATTCCCACAATGCAGGAGCTGAGGAAGACAGTCATAGGCTGTCTTCAGAGGACCCTTTCAAGTCCTGGTGTAGGGGTTGTGCCAAGGAGGGGCTAGAATAGGAGGGATGTATCAGATGTGGGGCCACAGGCATTGTGCTGCAGGAATTCTAGGTAATGTTGTTAACCAGAGGCAGCCAGGAAGGGCTGCCAGAATTTAGACAGCCTCCCCACCCCAGGCTACCTAAAGACGCCAAGGGCCCACTTCAACACCCAGCACAGCTCAAAATTGGAAGGGCCTCTCTGTGTCCTGGGCTGTGGGTTCTTAGAGGCACAGCACGGAATCTCGTTCCATGTGCTACGGTAGTACACACTATCTATCTTGTAATGTTATCCATGTGATATATAGTTAATCTTGAACCTTTGGCATCCCACTCTCTGCTCACTAAAGGCCTGATCCAAAGTCCACTGTAGTCAACGAGTCTTTCCACTGGCTTGACTGCGTTTGGATCAGGTCTCCAAGGACATTTGCTATTGATGCCCCAAATCTAAACAGCTTAAAACAGCTGCCATTATTATTATTGTTGTTATTATTTTGTTAAAAATAAACTGCCAGAGAAGTTTTCCTTCTTTTTCCTCAAATGGAGAACTTTCCTCTCAAATTACACTGGGCCTATTCCCAGGATGGGCACCATACCAGTGATGGGTTAGGCTTGTGACCCTGCAGAGCTGGAAACAGGATTTTATGGAAATAGGAGATTTTCAGCTTTCCAACAGGATACACAGCAGTTGCTTTTAGCCCTGATATCTCAGACTTTAAAACTTCAACATTATAATGCATGGAAAAGCTATTATAGGAAAAATTTTAGAGGTTTCTAAAAGGTATTAGTCATAACTTTTTTTTCCCTAGGTATTAATGGAGCTTGGCTTTGTATGTGAAAAACAGTATCAATACAATTTTAAGAAGTCTCTAAAATACTTTCCCTGTAAAATATGCAGCAGTTTCAGACCACATGATGGTTTCCTCTGGGATGGCTGGCACGACTGATTTACTACTTTTAAATAACGGGGCCATCTCAAATACTCGACAAAAAAACCTTTATCCCACATGACATCATAATGTAATTATAAATGCATACCTTTATAAATGTTATGCACACACACGAATAAATGTACACACACTGGGGAGAGAGAGCAAAAGAATAGCTATTGGCAGGAAGACAGCAAAAAAAGAAGTGCGTTTTGGACTTGGAGAAAAAGGAAGATGGCTGGGCATAGAGGTCAGTGTGCAAATGAACATGTAGAGATGTGAGTGAGAGCAAAAGATGAAATTTTGGTGAGGTGGTAAGTACGTGCAGTGTGTAGTGAGCAAATTAGGTTCTAGGAGATAGGGTTGTAGGCAAGGGTGATATTGTGCAAAGCCCTGAAAGTGAGGATAAGGAGCCGGAATTTTGCAGTGAAATTCCATGTTTGAGGGAAGAGAGGAAATATTTCTGTTAGGTTGTTTTTGTGTGTGTGTGAGAAAAAAGACCAGTTATTTGAAAGATGCTTGGAAGTGTGACATAATCCAGGAGGAGGCAGATTAGTGGCAGAGTGCAGCTGAGGTGGTGCTCAAAAGTACATGGTAAATGTATTTTAGCACATGGTTTCACAATCTCTCACATTGGTATCACTATGTTGTGGCTTATTTTGGGCCATAGTAACATGCTTAGCATAAACACAAAATATTTCAAATTATACATTGGTGTAATCAAAATGTGGCTTCAATGAAGGAAAACAAAACCCAACATTTCAACCCATGCAAATTTTTTACACCCTCTTTTCTTTTCTCTCCCTGTTACTATTCATCAGAACACCAGAAACAAATGGAAAACCCTAAATATAAACTAAGGGAGAGAAACAGAAACAGTAGCCATCACTTTGATTAAGAAATTTCCCAAGTAACAGAACTTTTTGAACTGGATAATGTCTCACAGTAGTGAGAAACCACAATATTCAAACCACAGAAGTCCCATGCCCCGCCAATTGAGAGAGCTGAGAAACACTGTCATTTTGGAAAACTCCCTTGGCCAAATTCATCCCTGGTGAAATGTCATTCATATCAGTGGCATTACACCACGGATAGATTTGGCCCTTTCTCTTTCCATTACACTGAACAAAGTTCTTGTTTTAACAGGAAATGAATAATTTTTTTAAAATCCTAAAACAAATCCTACAGAAAACAAAAAAGCAATCAGTTAAAATGTCATGCTGTGGCCTACATCATAATAGAGATGTTGTCTCATGGACTATGATCAAGTCACTGGCAACTGAACATCATCCCTGTGGCACTTAGCAAACAGTCCCCCTGGAAAGGTAACATTAGAAAAGTTTTAAATCTATTTTTAGCTTATTTTAATATGATTTAGCTGCTGGGGCGGGGGGGAGGAGAAAAACCAGCTCCATGTGATCCACCAGTTCTCTGTAAACCACAGTTTGGGAACCACTGCACTTATAAAGAGTAAAATCCTCTCCACGAACACAGAGCAATTGGGCACCATCCAAGTTGAATGTGGGAGCAGTGAAACCTACCTTCAGTTAGGCGTCAGCATGTAGGACTGCAATGAACCCCATGGTTTGCAACAGTGGCCACAGGCTTTCTGTGCTAGCTGTGCAGCGCGTTGGGAGCCACTAGATCTGCATTAACACAGTAGACCTGTAACACTGGCGCTGCCCAAGTCAGGGCTACCATGGATAGATTTCACTCCAGCAGAAGGAATTTAAGCATGCTTCAGCCACTGTCCTTCCTTGCCCCTCTTCTGACACACCCGCTGCT
Organism: Chelonia mydas; assembly: GCF_015237465.2. Lineage (NCBI taxonomy): Eukaryota > Metazoa > Chordata > Testudines > Cheloniidae > Chelonia > Chelonia mydas. The sequence goes on from NC_057850.1 coordinate 53,586,615, forward strand.
GCTGGGGGAGGAACGATGTGAGAGTGATTTGGAACTCCCTTACAGCAGGATATTCCCCAGGAGGGGACTTACAAGAAGTGACCAGTTCTTTTTTTTTCCCCTCAGTGAAACAAAGGGAGCAGAGCAGGGCTTAGAATCTGCCGCCTTGTGACATAAGTGAATACAGATAAAGAATGATCAAATACATTTTCTGTGTAAAAGTTCTGTTTCATGTTTGCTCCAGTGAGTAAAACAACAGTTTCAAACACAAGCAAACTGCTACAAGTTTTGATTGGCTGAAAACACCCTGTAGAAGTATTAACAAATCTTTAACTAGAGTGGTGAACAGAAAATAAATAGTTATGTACCTTGATTTCCTACCAAAAAAAAAAAAATCTGGAAAAGATTTTACAGCTATAGCTAATTTTATGAAAAAATGCTCAGAGAGTTATTGTTTGTAATACAGCGAAGGACTTAGGTAGTAAATACATACATCTAAAAACATTCACATGCCTCTTTCATTCTGACTGATAAGCTATATTACAGGGTTCAAAAGTAATGTTTCAGTAGCATGAGAGAACAAACAACATGTGACAGTCATGTTGCTCAATGGACTACTGGAAGGCATTCAGATACTATGGTGGTGAGCATGGTATAAGAATCCATATAGACAGAAAGGTATTAATTCATCTGCTGTGTGTGTTTTTATATACAGTTTTTCCAGTTCACTATGCTGCATAACTAAAGAGTCTAGTGGTTACTGCAGAGAACCAAGTGACCTTCGACAAACCACAGAAAGCCTGATTTTTGAGTGATGTTGAACACACACAACTTCAGCTGAAGTCAGTGGGAGCTGTGGGTACTCAGCACTTTTGAAATTGAAGAAATTACGGGCCTGATTTTCAGTACTGCTCTATCACTCGTCTGCCTGTGCGTATTGAACATTTGATAAGCAAATACCACACACACACACACACACACCAGTGCAAAGTACTATTGATTTAGTGTATGTACTCATGTATGAGAATCAAGAGTTTTCTGCTTTTCAGTGGTTACTAGTTCATCCTTAATTTCACACTAACATTAGAGGAGGGATCTTGGCATTATAATTTTTGTATTAGATTACACCACAATATTAACTGAGCTACACTGCACATTTTTTTTTATTTTTTCTAAACCTTAATGTGAGAGGTTACCAGTGTCAAGTACTGTGAAGTAAAAAAATTCCAAATGTTAATGTTGCTTCCACAATGTTTACTCAGGCGCACTGGACATCATAACAGCATTTCACGATATACATTAATAATAATCAATAACATACTAAAGTTTACTATGAACTGCATAAACAGCTATATAAAAGTGTGCACTACATGACCTGAGTTTTCAGCCATGCCTCAGTATGCTCCCTTTTATGCAGGGGCAATTTGTGCATGCAGTATTGCATCCATCCTTTTTGCACCAGCAAAATAACTTTCTCGTGCAAATTTGTGTCCCTAGCATTAAACAGCTAAAAGTTATCCAATTGCCAATATTTGTGTTAATACTTCAGTTGATGATGAAAAAAAATGTGGATGCGCACATCAAGAGAGATCACTGTTTGCATAAATGAGTCTACATTTTCAATGAGTCACAGTTGCCATGTTAACAATGTATACAGGAGCAATCTTACTTACAGTTGGGCCTGGTACGAATGCAAAGTGATCTACATGGGCAAAACCCTGTGCTCTTGCAGAGCTGAATGCAAAATTGGGGTCTTAATTTTTGTAGCTTCTTGACAGCCTTATGCTTCAATTTTCACTCAACATTTCATTGTAGTTTAACTTTTTATATTTAAGTGTCCTTTTTTTAAAGAAAACAATATCCGAAACTGTTTGGCTTGGGGATGTTATAAATTGTGCCTGCTTAAGCCGTAGAATTTAAGCATGCCAGATTCACAGAAGGCATGAATACCTCTCAACAAAAAAGGAGGAGGAATGCAAGAAAAAACAAGAATAGTAAGCTAAATGGCATGGGGCAAGAGATTACTCAGGCTATGGAGGTAGTCTTCAGAAAATGAAACCTCTAACCCTATTGAAGCCCATAGAAATTAAAAGAAACTGCAGCAGTAACATGCAAAATGGAAATTAAGAGTACCTGGAAATATGAAAAGTAATACCCAAAAATATAAAGAACAAGTAACAAGAAATTATTTCAGTGTATCAGAAGCAGGAATCTTGCTAGAGATTTGATGAGACTGCTGGATCACCAGGGAACAAACTGACATATTAAAAAGTGACAAATCATCAGGACTGGATGGTATACAACACCCAAAAGTTCTGAAGAAATTTCAGAGTGAAGAGGCTGAGCTGTAACAAAAGTAAGCACTCTCATTAAAATCAACAGCCATACCAAAATTGCGTTCTTATTGAAAAAGAAGTGGGGAGTAGAAAGAAGAAATCCTGGAAATTATAGATTGGCAATTTGGCTTGCCTTATTTCAATACCACATACACTGGATGAAACAATAATTAAAAACAGAATTATAAAAACACATTGCTGATCATGGAAGCATATGTACAAACCAGCACTGCTTACACAGAAGAAAACCATGCACCTCTAATCTACTAGAATTCTTTAAGCATGTCAGCAAAATAGTGGAGAAAGGATAACCAGGTGACAATTTATTTGCACTTTCAAAAAATCTTTGGCAAAGTCCTTCACAAAAGGCTATTAGGGAGTTGTGGCGTGAGAGGTGAAGTATGGTCATCGATCAGAAACTGGCAGAGAGTAGTCTCCAGCACTTAAAAGGTTTAGTGACTTTGACAGTGGACCTGGATATGTATCACTGGGGCATCCTTAACGAACATAGCCAGAAAGTGTATTGGAAGCAAATATGGATCAAAATTATACTGCATATTCAGGAAATTGCCTGCTTATCACGATCATAACCAATTTTCTCCAAACCTGGGTTGTTTTTTAGATCTCATTGAGATATACAGGCTAAGTCTGAATTTTTTAGCTTTAGCACTTCTTTAGCTCTCAGAGCACTAGATTTCTGACTAGATCAAAGTATTCCCCCCATGCTCAGATAACTCAAACAGCTCCTCCAAAACAGAGAGAGGGGAAAATCGCCTTTGTATTCAGACCAAGCATTGAAAATTTCACCCCCAGAAGAGTATTTCTGAAAAAGTAATGAGAAACTGAGAAAGAGAAATAAGAATGAAAATTGGAATCCTGCCTTTACTACAGCAGGTGCTACTGCCACTTGCTATATTATACACACACGTTTGTATAGCGTTATAGCCGGAGATAGTCACACCACCACTAGTGTGTATACACAAACACACATGGTTTTAAATTCAGTGAATGGTCAGGCACTTTTAAAAACCCTCACCTACATCTTCACCATCTTCCCACCACCTGTCCCAGGTGCGAGAAGTTCATTCTGCAAGAGGCCTGTATTCGTGCAGTGAAACCTTGTTCCTCCCCAACTCTGCTCTTGGACAATGTCTGACTTATTAGAGTTCTTTAGGGTGAGAGCATCTCAGGACCCTGTCTTCACCTCCCTTATCTCAGCAACAGCCACTCTAGCAGATTTACATACAGGGAGAATGTGGTAGTGTTCATTAGATCTACTTTCACCAGGCTCATCAAGAGCAGCAAATGGATTAGGAAGTGACTCTCTATCCTCAATTCAGGCCTTGCTGGAAGTCAGCCATCTCTTTCCCACAAGGCCACACTCTTACTTTCCCAGCTACTGATTGAGCCTGCCCACCAGTGCTAATAGGGTTACCAGCATGCCAGAGGACAAAAAGGGAGAGTAATTTAATTCCTGTTGAGAAGGCAGACAACAGGCTCGTGGGACAGAGGGAAAGCTCTCTGCAAGGCCCAAGAGCTGAGTGATTTGGGATAAAGGCTTGAACATTGCACTGCGAGATTTCAATGTTTTCTATTACTAGATTACCAAACACACTTATCAAACTCCTTTCACAAAGATAAATAAGCTTTACAAAGATTTACAGAGATAAATAAGCTTTATTACCCCATTTTTACAGAGGAGTTAGCTGAAACACTGAGCGATTAAATCAGTTGCCCAAGGTCACACAGCAAGTCTGTGGAGAATTCAGCCTATTCTTCTGGATCCTAGTTTCAAACCCCTAGACCACAACTGATCTTACAAAGCCAGTACAACTGCTGTAGAATAACAAACTCTCTCCTAGAAAGAAGAACTCACTGTATCATGATCCAGTGCAACTGGATGATCCAGTGCGACTGGACTCAGAGGGCCCCTGTTCCCTGGAGAGACTGTTATCGATGGGACACCAGTGGAACAGGGAACATGTGGCTGTGTTGCTTCCAGCCTAACTCCCCATGGACAGAGCAATACACAGGGTTTAATACAAATTCCACTTGTTCAATTTGACAAGCATTCAGCTTCACTCTCTGTGAATGAAACATGGTGGCAACATCTGAGCTGCAAGTTCTCTGAAGTGCAACATTGCATAGCCAGAGCCATGGAACTCGGTCTGAAGTCCCCCGGCACCCTGGATTTTGCAGATCCAAACCTGGCCTAGAGATGAAGCTGGTGAAAGGAGGAGTTCGAGCTGCACACGTACCTGGCCATGCAGGAGGAAAACAACAGCAGGAAAGTAAAGCTATTTTTTTACTTGATTGGGCAACAAGGCAGAATGCTCTGCACCTCACTGAAGTTCACCATTGCCTCATACCTCACAGCAGTCCTAGGAGCCCTGGGGACCTGTTTCTTTCCAAAGCAGAATTAAACTGTGGAGTGACACAAGTTCTTCACTAGAGACCAATCCAAAGGAGAGGACATAGACCCCTACGTACCGCCTTACACACAATGGCTATTACATGCCTCACAGAATCCTTTATTCAGGACAGGATAGTCTGTGGCACTTGGGATGCTTAGACATGGGCATGCAGCAGAAGCCTCAAGAGAAAGGATTAAAGCCCTGGAAGGCACAACACATGCAGTGAGACAACAGCAAAGGAGAGCAGGCAGCCAGACCCATAGTGAGATGCATTTGCTCTGTGAGACAGCACGAGTAGGTAAAGGAGACATGCCCTGCACTAAGGCAGCCTTGCAAGAATGTAGCAAGTTGAACCATTTTAGCAGGTTGTGCAAGAGCAAAGGAAAGTCTCAGAAAGATTCAGACATATACAAGGGGGGGAGGGCACATGAGATGGGGATGATGATGTCCCAACTCTCTCCTTGCATCTGGCAGCGTATCAGGTTCAAGCTGTTGGGAGAAGAAAGCAACAAGGAACAACATCAACCTTTGTGCATGCAATGGTGTTAATAGGGAACTACCCTGTGCAACTTGAGCTGGATAATGGGAGCTCCTGCAATGTGATTCCTCAGGGAAACTGGACTCGAACACACCCATTACAAAAAGCAGGCACAATCTAATAATGTGCAATGACAGCATAATGCTCACCCTGTAGGAAAATATGACCTCATAGTAATGCACTGAAAAAATAACAGTGGTGGTAGACAGTCATAACCACAGACCCCTACAGCCATAGCCATACAAGCCCTGGATCTAATTAGGGTTCAGCATCAGAATTTTATAGTTTCAATGCAAGAAGCAAAAGGGAGGGTCCCATGGACAATGGAGACAATTTTAAAGCTTATGGGAATGTTTTCAAAGGTGCCAGGTGCCTTGAAGGAAAGCTGCAACTAGAAGTAGATTCCTCAGTGGAACCTGTGTGCTTACCACAAATGAAAATTCCAGTGGTACTGCATAATCCATTATGCAAGGAGCTTGAAAGTCTGCAGAGCAGGGATATCATAGCACCTATAGAAGCCAGTATAGCCTTGGTAAGTAGCATGGCGGTGGTAAAGAAGCCATCAGGCAAATTATTCATCTGAATAGACCCAAAACCCTGAACTGGGAATTGAAAAGATCCCACTATCCACAGCCCACAATTGATGTTATCTTGGAAGAACTTAAGAAAGCCAGAATCTTTATGGACTGTGATGTGAGATACATAAACCTGGAGAAAGAGTCCAGCTTGCTGAGAACTTGGCAACACCATTTGGTATCTGCAGATGGGTGCACATGCTAATGGGCATAAGTCCAGCACCTGAGGTGTTCCAGAGAAGACTCACCCAAGTACTGGAAAGGCTGCCTGGGGTAAAATTAATTGCAAATGATATCCTCATTCTAAGTGAAGGGAGCAATGATCCAGAAACTGAATGAGACCATGACAGAAAATGACAAGCTACTTTACAGCGAGGCAGGGACAAGAACATAAAACTCAACCCAGCAAAATTTTGATTCAAATAGTGAGATGAGAAACATCGGACATCTGCTCACAGCAAAGAAACTGAAAGCAGATCCCAACAAGGAAGTCAGAAACATACCAGTTCCAGTTGATGTAAAAGACACCTCAGAGGAATGATAAATTTTCTGTGCAAGTTCTGTCCACACCAAGCTCCAATAGAAGAACCCATATGTCAGCTCACAAGGCAGGATGTTGAGTGGAACTCAGCAGGCCTCCAACCACAAGCATTTGACATGCTGAAGCAAATGATAATGGATGCCCCTGTCCTGCAGTACTACCAGCTACGAGAGCCACTGATGCTCCAGTGTGATGCATTGGACAAAGGATTGGGTGTAGCTCTTTTGCAGGAGAAACCAGTCGTGTATGCCGGGAGAGCCCTGTCAGAGACTGAACTTGGATACATGCAAATAGAAAAAGAGCTTCTGGCTGTGGTATCTGGAGTGGAGCAATTCCATTAGTACACCTATAGCCATCCAGTAATAGAGCAATTAGACCACAAACTCCTGGAGACAATCATCTCAAAGCTCCTTCTGAGTGCCCCAAAGAGATTGCAGCACATGTTGATGTACCTCCAGCACTATCAGGGAGAGATCAGTTATTGTACAAGAGAATTACTGGTTTTAGCTGACACCCTGAGTAGAACATATATACCCAGCATCAGCGAGCTGGAGGAAGGGGATCAGAACACTTAATCCATTAACATGCTGCACTGTCTCCCAGTTTCAACAGAAAAGCTGATGGAAATCAAAGAAGCTATGGAAAAGGACATCCAACTACAAGCAGTCAAGAGAGTGATACTAACAGCGTGGCCAGAAGACGAAAGCCAAATACTGGTAGGCGCAGAATCATATTTTAAAATTAAAGATGAGCTGAGTGGATGGAATCCTATTTGGAATACAGAGAGCTGTTGTCCCCCAACCCCACATTCTGTAAAGATGTCATCCAAAAAATACATGACTCACACCTGGGCACTGACAGCTCATTTAGACAGGTTGGAGAGTGTGTTTATTAGATGGTAATGAATACAGAACTCTGCTCCTTGATAGAAGGATGTTGCACTTGTCAACCATGTGATAATTACCAGCAGAAAGAGATTCTTACCACATGAGCTGCCCATCCCATCATGGGAAAGGTGGTAGCAGACTTATTGACCTTCAAGGAAAAGCAGTAGCTGATTACAGTGCACTACTATTATCAGTGCACTATTCAAATTTTTGGTACTTTGATGCCTGCCTGATATAAGAAGCAAGCTGGTGATTGGCAAACTGAAAGCCTGCTTTCTAGACAGTGTATTTGCTGACAAAGGATGCCAATTTGCCTTGGAAGAATTCAAGGAATTTGCACAATACCTTCTCCCCAGCATACCCACAGAGTAATAGTAAGGTGGAATCAGCTGTGGAAACAGCTAAGAGACTGTTTCACAAGGCTGTCTCTTGTGGTTCAGACCCTTTGTTAGCATTTTTGGCACACAGAAATACTCCATCACAGGGATGCCAAAACAGTCCTGCACAGACATTGATGAGACAAAGGACCAAAACCCTGATACCAATAAGGGGGAGATCTGTTGCAGTCAGAAAGAAGGGGACACTGCCGAAATGAGATGGCCAACAATCCAAGAAAGCAGACTCTAAAGTAGGTCAGCCAAGAACCTGTGGGCTCTGGAGAAAGGCACTCCTGTGATGATCCAGGCATTGGAGAGACAGCAAAAGTAGTCGACTAAAGGGGTCATGAAAGGTGCAGGGGCATCCAAGTCTGATGAAGTCACTATGCACAAGGGACAAGTGATCCAAAGGAAAAGAGGCACTTACAAGCTAGTGGATAAACACCCACAAGGAGCCTATGGTGATCATCACAGAACAGAGAGACAGAGAGCCATCTGGAAGCCAACTCCATAAGAGGGGAGGAGACTGCACAGAGTGTGCGTTTACTAGACTCAGAGACAGGTGACAGGGAGACAGACATAGATCAATCCCAGTGACTCTTTAACTAGCTAAGTCTGTGATAAAGATAACTCGGCCATGTGCTAGCAATCTCTGGCCAAAGAGAAGTGGGGTGGGGTCTGGGCATCAATTATTTGTTATTAATGTTTATATTAAAAAGTTTGTAAACAGAGATGTATCACGATCAGTGGAACAGGAGTCAGAGGGCCCATGTTCGCTGGAGGGACAGTTACGCTATTGAGGGGACACCAGAAAACTAGGGAATGTGGGGAGTTAGGCTGGAAGCAACTTAGCTGCATGGACAGAGCAGTGGACAGGATTTAATAAAGTTCCACTTGTGTAGCTTAGCCTGCATTCAGTTTCACTGTTTGCGAATGAAACACTCTTGCAAGTGTTTCCTGCAAAATGCTAAATCTCATTTGTTTAAAGGCAGAAGTTTCACAATTCATGAGGATTTTTTTCAAATTGCTTAAACACTTGAGTTCCACACATGAAGCAAACTCAAGCATTGTAAAGTTACTTATGACATTTGCGCTAAGAATATAAGAGCAGCCATACTGGGTAAGACCAATAGACCATCTAGCACAGTGTCCTGTCATCTGCTAGTGCCAGATGCTTCAGAGGGAATGAACAGAACAGGGAAATTTTCAGTGATCCATCCCATTGTCCAATCCCAGCTTCTGGCAGTCAGAGGTTTAGGGACACCCAGAGCACGGACTGGGTCCCTGATCATCTTGCCTGTCTTGGCTTGATGGATCCATCCTCCATTAATTAATCTAATTCTTTTTCAAACCCAGTTATACCTTTGGCCTTCACAACATCTCCTGGCAATGAGCTCCACTGGATGACTGTGCACTGTGTGAAGTACTTCCTTTTGTTTGTTTTAAACCTGTTGTTTTAAACCTGTATGAAACCACAATTTCATTTGGTGACCCCTAGTTCTTCTATTATGAAAAGGAGTAAACAACACTTCCATAGTCACTTTCTCCACAACATTCATGACTTTATAGACCTCTATCATATCCCCCCTTAGTCATCTCTTTTCTAAGATGAACAGTCCCAGTCTTTTTAATCTCTCCTCTGCTACAGGAAATGGCAGCGGAACAGGAGGACATTCACAATGGGTCCAATTCATTATGGCCTATGCCCTCCACATCCCCTCTTCTTCAGGTAAACAACATACTGATGCAAAGGGCCTGTACATCAGGTGCAGAGCTGTCTTTGCAGGAGCACCGGAGGGAGGGGAGGGTTTCAGGGGCTATTTCAGAGCAGCCCAAGGGCAGAAAGGCCTGAGAAGAATGGGTTCCAGGGCAAGAGACAACAGGGACAGAGAAAACATGGGATGATCCATAAGGGCCAAATGAAGCAGGAGCATAACTCAGAGAACCTTCAGGTGGCTCTGACTTGTGGTGGGTGGTTACAGTAGCACCTGACAGAACCTGAATATAGGTGGTGCAAGCAGCCTGCTCTGTCCCTGTGCAGGGCTCAGTCTGGCCTGATACATCTGTGGAGCCATACAGGGATGACATTGTGTCTGTACAGTGACTATCTACAGGACACTAACTTGGTGAAATCATTTTAAAATGTTTTTGTGGTAGGTGGATTCAGGCACACGAGTGCTGATTCTACATGAGCCAATTCAGATATATCCCACTAGGATCCTGACTTCCTCTCGGGTCAAAGGCTTTGAATCATGGATGTACCTGTACCTTCGCAGACCCTTGCTGTTTGGCCTTTTGGTCACAGTTTCAGTTGTCCTCATTTCCAGTCCTTCACTAGCTGTGCATACATGGAGCGCTTAACTGCAAATGTCAAAGAGCGCTTACAAAACAGTAACTGGCAAATCCTCCTCCCCAAGATACTTAAAGATGCGCCTCTTGGAAGCAGAGCAACCCTTTCGCGCGCTCCCATCACAGCAGGCCTGAGGAGCTGGAATAGTGAGATCTTCCTTAGATTTAGTTCTGAATCTGCTAACAATAGAACCATCAAGCTACTGATAGTTCGGAGAGTAATTTCTTCATTAGCAAACATTAGCGTGTATTGCCCATGTCTACATTAGCGTGTATTGCCCATTCATTAGCATGTATTGCCCATGTCTACTTACCCACTAGGAAAGGTATACCTGGTACTAGCACTACCTCTGAATTTAAACATAGGGACTATAAGATCCTACCAATAGTATCTGACAGTGTGTGAACTTGGGCAACTTGCAACTTTTCAGTACTCCATGACCACAACACTTTCCTACCTTTGTAAAGCAGTTTGGAGATACTGGGGTGACACATATTAAGGGCCTGATCCAAAGCCCACTGAAATCAATGGAAAGACTCCCATTGCCCTCAAGGGGCGGAGGAGCAGGACCTATAAGTACAGAGTATTACAGAAGTGAGCTGTAGCTCACGAAAGCTCATGCTCAAATAAATTGGTTAGTCTCTAAGGTGCCACAAGTCCTCCTTTTCTTTTTGCGAATACAGACTAACACGGCTGTTACTCTGAAGCAGCTGCTTGGTAGCCCTTGTTATAGCTAAGGTTTCAGAACAGTTTCAGTTATACCCCTATGTTTATGTGATCAGCACTTTCTGAAACAGCCATCTTTTGAGCTGTCTCTGCCTGAAGATTATTTTTTTCCCCAGAAAGTTTGGGCACAAACCATCCCTGAGCTCCAGCAAAAGTAGGGGGAGTGAGCATCCACACTACCCCTAAGGCTGGGGCAGTGTGTTCCTCTCCCCATACTCAGCACAGAGAGTGGTTAGCATATATTCCTGCTCCATTTGTGGTGACTTTCAGGGAGCACACGGACTAAAACTGGGACAGCCGATTAAATGGAGATTGTTGTGGGAAAGGAGAGAGTCTAGCACACCCTCCCCCCGCCAACCCTTGGGTAACTGCCTATGGGCCAATCACAATGCAATCCTTACAAGCTTTACTTGTATTTGAATATGGTCAGTTTTGTTCTTAATACAACAGTTTCAAACAGAGAAAGGATGGCTCTTTAATCAGATCAGTTCAGCCAATACGGTAGATCAAATATTCATTCTTGAAACAAGATTATAAATATATAATCAGTTATGGCTCCCATGAACAATGCCCAGTTTAGCAGGGAGAATAGAAATGCTCACACTTCTTCTACCTGATTAAGAAAAAACAAACAAACAAACGTTTTTTCTCTGTTTTTGTTGTTGCTGTGGCAGGATGCCCCAGGCTTGGGAATTCACTCACTTCATCATTCTGGGACTACCTTTGCTCCATTTTCATCTCCTTCAATGCCCCCTGCCTCTAAAAGCTAAAGATTATCTTAATACCTTACCTCCCACAGGGAGGGTAGCACATGAAGCTTCCCCTGAGGCCATGTTAGATGATGCTTTATGTATCTGTGGGCTGTAAAACAGCAAGGCTGGCTCCATCCCTCTGGAGACCAAGTGTGTCATTTCTATGACATGCTTCTTCTTGGCAGTCCACAAAGGGAAGGTCCCAGGGTTCTTATTGAATCTAAGCTTTCTTTATATATTAGCATGAAAACCTACCACTTCACCACTGAGTCACTCTGTGCTATTTCACTGTGTGGAGTCTCCTGTTCCAAGAGACCCTGATATTCTATGATTCTACATTCTATCCTGAGACACAAAAATTATAACCTGCCTGCTCTAACATATTAATGGAAAATCTAGATGAAGTTTACATACTTACTGTACTATCCAGAATTATTATTTTATAACCATTCAGGTTCACTTAGGGTCTTCTCCTAAATGCCCATCATCTCCTACAATGTGCTGAATTCCTGCTAAATCCAATAGGAGGTGGTGTATTGGAGCACCTGGCAGCATCAGGCTCTTTGACAGTCTTATTTACAAAAATTAAGAACTATTGTGCTAGTATGGGCAAAAATAAGTGTGTAAAAAATTACCAGAATAATTACCTAGACAGTCACTCTCACACACACAGTCCTGCACATTTTAGAAATCTCAGGGCTTAATCCTAGTAGGCACAATAGTATGCCCCATCATTACTCCCCATCCTGGCCCTTAAACAGGATGGGTAGTTAAACAAATGTGTGGGCTAGTGGAGGGTTCCTCAGGTTGTGGGAAGATGCGCCCTCCCTAACAACAGGCAACTATCCCCAACTCCAGATCGGAGGCTGACAGTAAGAAGCTAATACCTATGGAGAGGGTTTCATCATATTAGATCTCCCTTGACTCCAGTGTTTTAGTTTTAGCTGTTAAAATAGGGTTAAATTTGGGAGTGGGTTGGTAAACATTAGAAAAGCCACATGTGAGGTACAGTAGCTAACACCAATGAAAACCAAAAAGTAGTTAAAGTGACAAAAAACCTACATTGTGAAGCTGATGAGGAGAGGCTAAGTCCATAATTGTAATGTACTTCTGTACATACCTATATATGTACTGTACAGTGCATCCCTGTTTTGGACCCCAGTCAGAAATAATTACATACATTTCCAAAATAACTTGTAGGCACACAAAACAGCTACTATGCAGACATTTTGTGTGTCCCGCATACAGAGTAAATAGGGTTGATCCCTTACACGTTGCCTTTTCCATCTCTATTATGCTCACATTTCCTGCTCTCCATGAGGGCTGAGTAGAGAATGCTTCACTGAGCAGCCACCTTCACAATGGAAGTGGTGCCTAAGTGGCCTAGCATAGGTTATGGTCAAGGAGTAGCCTTGCAGGACCAAGCTCAGATTGAGGCTGGTCTACACTATCACAGTAAATCTATCTAAGTTACACTATTTCAGTTAAGTGAATAACATAACTGAAGTCGATGCAGCTAGATCCACTTACCGTGGTCTCTACACCGTGCTGTGTCAACAGGAGACGCTCTCCTGCTGACTTCCCTTATGCTTCTCAGGGAGACAGAGTACAGAATCAATGGGAGAGTGCTCTCCCATCAATTTAACGTGTCTTTACCAGACCCGCTAAATCAACACCACTTCATCGATCGCAGCAGTGCTGATTTAGCCAGTAGCGTAGACATGGCCTGAGTTTCGTAGGAAGTGCAGGGGATGCACTAAGCAATCATTTGAGTGTCTTTTCTGAAACCAGTGCTTTACTGAAACCTGAACACTGTATTGGTGTGATATTTGGAGGGCACTGCAGGCAAATCTGAAAAATCAGGCAACATATGTACACATACTGAAAAATGTTTTTTTATATATTTATATATATTAGAAATAATAGGTTCATGGGCAGGACTAAATTTCTTTCATTAATTTAAAGCAAAAAAGTGATTTAAAATTACTATTTGGCTCATAACAACTTGGTCATTTTAATCAATGTACTTATCTATTAAGTATATATAGTATGCATACATATATTAGTCTACTACACACAGTATTTTTCAATGTTTATTTTTTCTTTGTACATGTGAGTACAATAATTTGGATTACAATTACTAAAAAAAAACTAGCTATAGGAATTAAATTTCATACAGCATTTCAACCCTGGCATGAACATAAATCTGAAATTGATATAAAAAGTGAAATATTTTCCATAGTGAGGTTTGTGTTTAGCAACAGAAAAGAATAAACTTTTGTTTATCACTGAAAACAGTTTTCTTCACCTAAACAAATGACTAGAAGAAGATTAAGCAAAACATGTTTTGGTTCCTCAGATGTACAGACATTCCAATTTTCTTTCGCACAATGATTTTTATGCAAATAAGTGCCGCACAATCTCCTGACCTCTTTTACCATCATACCGGAACAATGACAGTTCAATAATTGGAATGGCACATATCTGGGATGTTTGATTTTAAATTACAAAGTTGATGCAGGTCTATTGAAATGAAAATAATGTGACTTTGTGTTAATTCCGAACTGATGAAAGTATCATCATTTCATGCCAAACAGAATAAAGCAAACTGAGTGATCGAGATTGTTGGCCCATTTCGAATCCACCCTTCCCATCATTTCATCCCCCCTCCTCCCAGGTTTTAATTCGTAAGACTGATGCTTTCATCCATAACAAGGATAATGAGAAAACCCAAGTGATGTTCCTTGGGGGACTGTTACGCTAAAAGTTACCTAAGGACTACATCCCATTTGTGCCTCCTTGCTCATGATAGAGACAAGCAATGCATTCAATATCTCTGTCTGATTTAAAATCCCAATATGCAAACAGTATTATGGAATCCAGACAGGCTATTCTGCTTCACTGATGACAGATGCAGGGGAAAGCTAAAATACTTAAACTTTTGACTTTGAACTGGAAGAGAAGTGGACACCTTGCTTTAAAAAAGCATAGAAGTACAACCCCAGCTGAAGAGCAGGTGCTGCATGGCATTTGTATTTCCTCCAGAGGCTGCTAGCTAGCAAGACCACTCAGCTGACCATGAAAATTCTTGGCCCTAAGTGACCCAAGAATAGACTATAAATCCATCCTATAAAATATAGTAAAAGCCCCATTTGTTCTCCCATCCTTTCAATACGTGATGTTATACATTTGTGATTATCTCATTTTATTGGATTCTTCAGAAACCTGTTTATGCTCATTTGTGAGCAAAACAAAGACTCATTGTAACCTCTTTTTTAAATAAGTTTGAAGGTCAAAGGAAAGGGCACTCCTTTTAAAACTGTTATATGCAGGCAATGATTTTGTATGTAATACGGAGATGCATTTCAGCAAAGGGGTTGGAGTTTTAGTGAATTACACATTTAAGACATAATAGTTCTGCATTAGCAGTGTAAGAAATTCCTATTGAATTACATATATTTGACAACTAGATACAAATATTGGTTTTCAATCTTTACTTATAATCTTAACTAAAACAGAGGGGGCCAGATATTTAGCTGGTATAAGTGGAACTGTACTGATTTATACCAGTTGAGGGATTGACCCCTAGTTTTTTAGGGGAATCTCTCATACATAATCTGTAAACTCTGCCAGCTTAGTTTAATTATAATTAAAAATAGTGTAATTAAAATATCTTCCTTTCAGTGTTCTGACAGTGAAAGAATTATGCAAATCTACCAAAACATAGTTAAGGAATTAAAAGGGACAATTAGCTCTACCCGTGTTAAAAAAAATTAGAGTGCTACCTTAGGCAGTGAAGACAAGACTTTTTCAAAGACAGTTTTGGCTGATATTTTTTATAGATTCAAAGTAAAGTTTTATGGTAAAAAATGAATATAGCTTTGTTTGTTTCCTCAGTCATCATTAGCAATAGACATAAAGGTATTCTGGTTTGAGCCCATATGGAAAGATCATCAACACTTTCTGCTTCTGGGTCCTTTGCCAAAATACCATATCCCACATGCCTTCTACCTTAAAACATAAAAGAATAGGTGTTGTTCTGGTCAAATAACAAAATAATTTTTACTAGCATACGTCTAATGTTAAAGCTGCCTAAATCCTGCCAAAGACATTAAAACACCATCTGTAAAACAGATTTTCATTAAACTGATCAGTTTAAAGTTAAGCAGCTAGGCAGATGATGCTTTTGAGCTAACCTTTAACCTTTAACCTGCTTAAACTGGAATTAGGTCACTCTCTTCTTTCGGGTAATACCCTTGCTGGTTCAGAACACGAGAGGTAAAGTGATCTATTCAAATTGAACTGACAATCATAGCATGAATAGTGTTATGAATCAATATTTTGTCAATAAAGAGAAAAGCAAAGTAGTTTCCACACAGCTGAGTATTTGTCTGCTAACTGCTGCTTGTCAAGTTCCCTTAAACTCTAAACAACTATACATGTGAAATAATGGGAGGTAAATATGCCATAAAATACATTTCTCAATGAAGATATTACCCAGTAATTAAACACAGACAATTTTGGAAGGCTAATTTTAGCATTTTCTTCTGAAATTACAAAATCATCTGGCTAGCTCTAGACTATTTTTGTTAACATCTCAGTTAATTAGCTTCCTCATCAACCAATACAATGGGGCAACTAATTTTACTGCTTACATATCAAAATTACTTCAAAACTACTTTATGTATGCCAAGTATAATTTACGCAGTACATCATAAGATATCTTACTGAGATACAAAATGGCTTCCTTAGAGCAGTTATAATTATAGTTATGTTACATCAACAATGATCACTGTGCTACCTCAGCTTTCTAAATCTGCAGAAGTTTAACTCTTACTCCTGCAGAATGGAAATGCACTTTGTTGCTATACAATCATATTCTTTTCCTTGTAAAGTTATTGAACACTTCTTGATAGATACTGCAAAGAATTTACAAGTCTTCTGTGGTTTAATTTTCTAACACCAAGCTTAATAATTCCAAATGTACGTCTTTTAGAACTTTATTTAGCCCAAACTGAGTTCATTCAAGGCAAAATCTATCTTTATTCTGGTTCCTAGCAGTCACATTACTAAAACCACTGGAATACTGTGATACTGGAAAGAGTGGCTTTTTGGGGGTTGGGGGTGGGGTGGAGGGTAGGTGAGTTAATAACTTACAAAACAGCTAAAGGTTTTACTTTGCCACATTTAGAATTTAATTTTAAAAGTGGCTAAAATTATACAGCTTCAGCAGAGAAGCTCTGATGTTCCTAATAGCTTTAAAAGCTATGGTTACAAAGACCTATCCATTTATTCCATCAACAGTTAAGCCCAGAACGAAACATCAAGCTATTATGGCAACATTTATAAAAAGAAAAAACTCACAAGCAATAGTATTTAAATAAAGATTATAAGTGACTAAAATAAAAAAAAAAAACAACAACTTTGAGGGCTTGAGAAAACAAAGAAACAAAATCATAGTGCTTTTTTCTATGCTCCCATATGGTTCTAGTGTTAAAGTTTCTTATTACTAAACCATATTCATAGCATCTTAATTTTAAAAGAGTTAGAGAAGCTACTTGAATATAAAACACAATTTGAGAAAATTCTATAATCACCCCAAGACAAATGTCTATTATTCATATAAATTCATGTTTTTTCCTAGGTACTCTAAAAGTTTATCTGAGGTACCAAGAGAGAAAAAGTTCAAAACGGCTTGCTTACAACTGTTTATCAACTGCTTCACCTGGACTTGACTAAACTATTAGCTCTGCCAGCTGGTAACTTTACAGACTTGAAATATACCATGCAATTCCACCCTAAAGCCTGATTGAACATCCACCACTAATAGCTGCTTGGGGGATGTGCAAGAAGCTGTAGGATCAGTACCATTATGTATTATTTTAAACAAAATGAAACAAGAATGTTTTGATCCATAGGAACCTGTTCCAGTATTGCCAACCCCAAGCATTTAAAAATATCTAAGTCGGGCCCCAAAAAATCACGAGACTAGCTGAAAAATCATGAGATTTCTTTTTCTTCTTTTTACTGGGTTCTTTTTATTACTTCTACTTTTTGAGCCTTTGGGGTTCAAGTTTTCAAAGCTTTTCTCTGCAATGAAGAGGGAGGAGGTAGAAACTTTCTTAAAAAAACCAAAACTCTCACTTCCTCACATGACTCCAGGGACTGCTGCTTCAATAAATACATTGAATGCCAGGAGACGCGTGATGCAATCGCAAGAATTGGCAACACTGATTATTCTCCCCTCTGTGTGCTTTTGTAACTCCTTGAAGCTCTAATGGTGGATTAATCCCAGTGCAAAGGAGCCACATAAGGCCCTGACTCTGGTGATGTTTAGGGTCTTGTGCAGGCCCTCTGCACTGTGATACATTTCACCCTAAATGGTTCAGGTCCAGGCTACTTTAAAGACTGCCACTTTCCTTGTACTTCACTGAATCAGATACGATCAGCTAAACTGCTCAGACTAACAAACCAAAAGTTGAAAAAGGAGTGGATGTGTGTCAAGGCATTTTCAATGAGGAGGCCTAGAATCTGAAACTCACTCCCTTTTCTTTGTCCTTAAGACTCTGAATTTGCTGTCCTGAAGGACATGCTGCAAAGCCAAATTTATTTGCTCAGGAATTCTCCAGGGAAGGCGGGTTGCACTGATGAAGGGGGGCAGTGGATTGCTAGTTTTGACTGATTAGTTTTGAGCCTTGGGTCCAATTTCTGTCTTGCAAATCTGCATATATGCCAAGGGATAAAAAAAGTTAAAGCACCTAAGTGATTTAGGAGTCTAAGTCCCATTTTTAAAAGCGACTTCAGCAATTTGGAACTTTTGAAAATGGAACTGAGGAACTTCTGAAATATTTTCCCTATAACTATTGATGGGTGCATTTTAAATTAAATTAATAACAATAGTTAGAGTTACGGGAGGACGATATGGACCCCATAGTGTTACTAACGCATACGTAAGGTCTTCATTTTGTCTGCCGTATAAAACACTGATATTACAGCCATCATGTTAAAAATGCCTTTTCTAGTTTTTTTTTTTTTTTTTTTTTTACCAGTATACACTGTATTAAAGAGGCAAGATAGGTCAGGTAATATCAATACCACCTTCTGTTGGTCCAATAAAAGATATCACCTCACCCACCTTGTCTCGCTAATATCCTATGACCAACATGGCTACCATGGCACTGCATAAACTGTGTTAATTCAAAAACTAAAGTTTAAACTTGGCCAAAGTCCAGTGAAATATTATTTCTTGCCTAAACTAAAGATCTGCTGAGTTTTTCCTCCATTCTTTGTATGTGTATAAATTTTCAATATGATTAGAAAAACAGCATAGGTACTATAATCCGCCGTTGACTCCTGATAGTTTAGTTATCACAAATTTCTAGTATAAATCAATAGGTAACACTTGCAAAATGGATTTTCTAATCACATTTAGAGCTTGTTACAGTGACTAATGGTTTGCAATATTTTCTGAATTTTAATATCCTCCAGACAAAGTTTTTAATAAGTTACTAAGTTATTCATCTTGGAAATGAATGTGTTACATTTTGTACACGAACCAACACAAT